>NC_057801.1:738432550-738603635 GCF_018294505.1 Triticum aestivum
GCAAGATCAATCTCAAGATGGTGGTGAACCATCAAGTGATGCCCAAGGTCAAGTTCTTCCCCCGAGCAAGTTCAAGATCAAGAGCAAGCTCAAGATCAAGAACAAGCTCAAGATGACGCTCAAGATTATCAAGTTACCGCTCCTCAACTCTCTCTTGAGGAGGAATTGAAGTTTCGTGCCGTCAAGATTGCATCCAAGCTCACTACCAAATATCATCTCATGAAGAATGTGCTTGGAAGCTTAAGAAAGGGGGTAAGCACTCACAGACAATTAGCAAACTATTGTGAACATCACGTGTTTGTTTCTTGTGTTGAACCCCAAAAGGTCTATGAGGCATTCGAGAATCCGAATTGGCTCAATGCCATGCATGAAGAACTCAACAACTTCGAGCACAACAAGGTGTGGAGTTTGGTGCCAAGGCCAAAGGGGAACCATAATATCATTGGAACCAAGTGGATATTCAAGAACAAGCAAGATGCTCATGGGATTATCGTTCGCAACAAGGCTCATTTGGTAGCACAAGGCTACTCCCAAGTCGAGGGTATCGACTATGGTGAAACCTTTGCTCCCGTTGCTCACCCTGAATCTATTCGTTTTCCGATTGCTTATGCTTCTCATCATAACTTCAAGTTGCAACAAATGGATGTGAAGAGTGCTTTTCTTAATGGTCCTATTAATGAGTTGGTGTATGTCAAACAACCCCCGGGGTTTGAGGATCCCTAGTTCCCCAATCATGTGTACCAACTCGATAAGGCACTCTATGGCCTCAAACAAGCCCCACGTGTGTGGTATGAGCACCTTACCGAGTTGTTGCAAGATCATGGGTTTGAAATTGGGAAAATCGACCCCACTCTTTTTACTAAGAAGGTCAAAGGGGAGTTGTTTGTATGCCAACTATATGTTGATGAAATTATCTTTGGTTCTCCTAACAAAGCTTTCAATGAGGAGTTTTCCGCTCTCATGACCTCAAAGTTCAACATGTCCATGATGAAATTATCGAACAGATAACCCGCCGCAGTACACAACACCCCCGCCGGGTCACTTCTCCACCCCTTTGGATAACATGATCGCTGCGGCATCTCGGTTGGCAGCTATTCCAATGGAGAGTGAGTCACCAGCAGCGGTTGAGACGCGGCAGGCCAGGGATCTTCTTCAGACCGCCATGGTGCAGGAGCAGGCCTATTCATACAGCCAAGACAGGATCCACTCAACTCCTCGCCCGAGCAAGAGCTACAGTAGGCACATGGATGAACCGGCTGTATCAAGCAGTGTGCGGAACCGTGACGCCCCTCGAGGGCCTAATCCGGCGCACGGTGGTGCAAATGCTCAGGACGTGGTGGATAATGGCAGAGCATGAAGGGAGGCCGCATTAGCGGCACAGTACGCGAGTCATCATCAATGCGCCCCGGTTCAACCAGCGGCGTCAGTAGAAAGAGGACTTGCCTTCAGCTCCTGGGGAGTGTCGTGTCTCACCCCGGCTCTACGCAATGTGCGGTTACCCAAGGATTTCAAGGGCCGGCGTAAGGTGCCTAATTACACTGCCGATTTACCCCCCGAGTCATGGGTTGAGAGCTACGAGATGGCTATGGAGATGCTGGAAGTGGATGAAGCGGCATGTGCAAAATACTTTACCATGATGTTGGAAGGAACAACTCGCACTTGGTTAAAGAGCCTACCCGCTAACTCCATCGGGTCATGGGACCAATTGAAGGCCCGATTTATAGCAAACTTCAAGGATACGTGCAAACAACCCATGTCCATTGTGGATCTGGATGCTTGTGTTCAAGGAGAGAATGAGTCAACAACTCATTGGGTGCACCGGGTTTCAGAAATCCTGCATTCGTCGGACCGCATCAATGCTGATACAACGATCGTGACATTGGAGGGTAATTGTTGGTTTAAGTCGCTGAAGATGAAGTTGGGACGGCTCAAGCGCCATTGCAACGATATGGGAACCCTCATGGCAGCTCTGGTTAAATATGTTGATTCTGATAATACCAAAGATCCCGATTCTGACGAAGAGAAACCGGAGAAGGGAAAGAAGAATGCCAGTACAAAAGGACATCGTAACCAGGCGAGCCACGGGAATAATGGTAAGCGTAAAGCAGATAATTCAGATTTTGTGGCTAACACCAATGTGCAGGGTAATACACACCGTCGTAAGGGTAAACCGCCCCAGCGCGGTGGAGGCATGAATCTGGAGCGCATGTTAAACTAGCCCTGCTCAAAGCACGGAACGAAGGAGATTCCGGCCACGCACCTCTGGAAGGATTGCTTCATTATGAAGGAGTTCAAAAATTCTGATCTCTTCCGGTATGACCAGGGTCCGTCTGGCGGTTTAGGTCCAGGATTACGTGGGCCGGATTACGGCGGCGGCGGTTCAAACTCTGGATTTCAGAATAATCAGGGCAACCAGAACAACCAAGGTGGTCAAAACCAGTAGAACAATTAGGGGAATCAGCAGCAATAAGGTTATCAGAGTAACCCGAAGTAGTTGAATGGTGGGCAGTATCATGTTTTTACCACTAGCTTATGCAAGAGAGATCATAAGCTTCACAAGAGGGCAGTTAATGCTGTTGAACCGGTAGTACCTCATTACTTGCATTGGTCCGATCAGCCCATTGTGTGGAGCAGAGAGGATCATCTGCCCCGGATTGATAATCCGGGTCATCGGGCTTTGGTGGTTGCACCTCAGGTCGGGGGTTATAAGTTCCCCAAGGTACTCATGGATGGGGGGAGCAGCATCAACATCCTGTATTATGAAACCTTCGGTCGCATGGGATTGACGGATAAGAATCTTAAACCGTCGAACACTGTTTTTTACGGTGTAGTACCAGGTAAATCGGCATATCCAGTTGGCAAGATAGCTTTGGAAGTTGTGTTTGGTGATGAGCATGATTCTAGGTCAGAAACATTGACCTTTGAAGTGGTGAGAATCCAGAGCCCGTATCACGCCCTGTTTGGACGGCCGACTTATGCCAAATTCATGGCGAGGCCCTGTTATATTTATTTACAGCTCAAAATGTCGGGTCATAAGGGGACCGTCATGATGCACGGGAGTCGTAAGATCGCTTTGGATTGTGAAGAGGGTGATGCAGCCTATGCTGAGTCGGTTTGTGCAATAGAAGAGTTGAAGTTCTACAAGGACAATGTTGATCCGACAGATATGACTCCTCTGAAGAAGCCCACCACAGAACATGACCCGACCCTGAAGTTTAAACTGGCTGATGAGACTAAGTTGGTTGATTTTGTTCCTGGCGATTCATCCAAGCAGTTCAGCATCAGCGTCAACTTGGATCTGAAATAGGAAAGTGCGCTCATCGAGTTCATCCGTGAGAACCGGGACATCTTTGCATGGAAACCTTCTGACATGCTAGGTGTACCGAGGGAACTCGCTGAGCACACTCTTAATATCGATCCGAAGTTCAAACCAGTCAAACAGTTTCTTCGCCGCTTTAACGAAGAGCGGCGTAAGGCCATTGGTGAAGAGGTAGCCTGGTTGTTGGCAGCAGGGTTTATTGTGGAGGTATTTCATCCTGAGTGGTTGGCTAATCCGGTGCTGGTACTTAAGAAAAACGGCACTTGGCATATGTGTGTGGACTACACAGATTTGAAGAAAGCTTGCCCAGCTGATCCCTTTGCCCTCCCTCATATTGATCAAGTCATTGATGCTACGGCGGGTTGTGAGTGTTTGAGTTTCTTGGATGCTTATTCTGGTTATCATCAGATCAAGATGGTAGTTAAGGACCAAGAGAAGACAGCTTTCATCACTCCCTTTGGAGCCTTCTGTTATGTGTCTATGCCCTTTGGTATCAAGAGTGCCCAAGCAACTTATTAGCGATGTGTGCAAAATTGTCTTCATACTCAAATTGGGCGCAATGTTCATGCTTACGTGGATGATATTGTGGTAAAATCTAGGAAAAAGGAGACATTGATAGATGACCTCAAGGAGACCTTTGACAATCTTCGAGTTTATAAGATGATGCTCAATCCGGACAAATGCGTCTTTGGTGTTCCAGCAAGCAAGCTCCTAGGTTTTCTGGTATCTAACGGGGGCATTGAGGCTAATCCGGAAAAGATCAAAGCTATTACGTCTCTCTCTAAACCGGCGTGTATCAATGATGTTCAACGTCTGGCGGGTCATATTGCGGCTTTGAGCCGGTTTATCAGTAGGTTGGGAGAGAAGGCAATCCCTCTATATCAGATGTTGAAGAAGACAGAAAATTTTGTCTGGAACGATGCTGCTGATGCAGCGTTTGAGGACTTAAAGAGGCAGTTGGTTGAACCGTCGGTTCTTGCTGCTTTGGTTGATAAAGAGCCACTGTTGTTATACGTGGCTGCTAATGCTCGGGCTGTCAGCGTAGCCATTGTGGTGGAACGCAAGGAGGCTGGGAAGGAATATCCGGTTCAAAGGCCGGTTTATTATATCAGCGAAGTGCTAATTGAGTCAAAGCAAAGATATCCGCATTGGTAGAAGCTGGTGTATGGGGTTTTCATCGCAAGTCGGAAGCTCAAACAGTACTTTCAGGGCCATCCCATCACAGTGGTCAATTTTGCTCCTTTGGGGTATATAATCCAGAACAGGGAGGCAACCGGCCGGGTTGCTAAGTGGGATATTGAGCTTGGACCACACGGTTTGCAATACATGCCTCGCACAGCCATCAAGTCTCAGGCTCTTGTGGATTTCATGAATGACTGGACAGAGTTGCAGGCACCGGAAGACAAACCGGACATCACATACTGGACTATCCACTTTGACGGGTCCAGACAATTGGAGGACTCGAGGGCTGGAGTTGTCCTTACTTCCCCTCGAGGTGATAAAATTCGTTATGTTCTCCGCTTAATGTTTCCATGTACTAACAATGCAGCTAAGTACGAGGCCTTACTCCATGGTCTTCGAGTGGCTAAGGAAATGAACTTAAGCCGGGTATGATGCTTTGGACACTCCGATTTAGTGGCTCAGCAAGTTTCAGGTACTTGGGATTCCAAGGATCCACTCATGGCGGCTTAACGACGCAAAGTGGATATTGTGGCTGGTTATTTCAAGGGTTATCAGGTTGAGCACATTGATCGGCGCAAGAATGAAGCAGCAGATGCTTTGAGCCGACTAGGATCTCAACGTAAACCGGTACCACCCAATACCTTTCTAGATATCCTGCATAACCCGTCTGTTAAGTTGCCTACAGAGGAGGATTTAGCTATTCCTGATCCGGAGGCACAGTTGGTGGCCGCTTTACATGTAATTCCGGATTGGACGGTTCCATATTTGGCGTATATGAACCGAGGCAAGTTACCAGAAGATGAAGTTTTGGCCAGACAGATAGTCCGGCGATCAAAGTCCATGGTTATTCACAATGGCGAGTTACATCACTGCAGTGTCTCAGGCGTGTTCCAGTGTTGTGTTTCTCCTGAAGAGGGCCAAGAGATTTTGCGTGAGATCCATGAAGGAGATTGTGGTCACCACGCTGGTTCAAAATCCTTGGTTGCTAAAGCCTTTCGTCATGGTTTCTATTGGCTAACGGCTCATGCTGATGCTGCGGACCTGGTAAAGCGGTGTGATGCTTGTCAGAAGTTCTCACGACGTGCTCATGTTCCGGCTCAGGAGCTACGGATGATTCCAATCACTTGGTCATTTGCTACTTGGGGGCTTGATATGGTAGGGCCCTTTAAGCGATCCAAGGATAAGAAGACCCACCTATTGGTGGCGGTTGACAAGTTTACTAAATGGGTTGAAGCGGAGCCCGTAAGCAAGTGTGTTGCAGCCATGGCGGTTCAATTCATCAAAAAGGTGATCTTCCATTTTGGTTTTCCACACAGCATCATCACAGATAATGGCACCAACCTTTCCAAAGGTGAGATGGAGGATTTTTTGTCAACGAGAGCACATCCGGCTTGATGTGTCGTCCGTGGCTCACCCCCAGTCCAATGGTCAAGCTGAGAGAGCTAATCAAGAAATCTTGAAGGGTATCAAGCCCCGGCTTATGGTTCCTTTGAAACGGACGCCGGGTTGTTGGGTGGAGGAGTTACCATATGTGTTATGGAGCATAAACACCACCCCAAATCGGTCTACAGGTTATACACCTTTCTTCATGGTTTACGGGGCAGAGGCAATCCTCCCAAGTGATATTCGTCATGACTCGCCCCGGGTTGCCAATTATGTTGAAGCGGACAATGAGCAAGCACGTCAAGAAGAGTTGGACCTATTAGATGAAAAGTGGGACATGGCATTCGCTCGCTCAGCAGTTTATCAGCAAGACCTGTGGTGTTATCATAGCCGCCGGGTTAAAACAAGAACCTTTCAAGAAGGCGACTTAGTACTCCCGCTCATCCAGGATCAGACCGATATGCACAAGTTATCCCCACCTTGGGAAGGGCCCTTTGTGGTCAGCAAGAATCTGCACAACGGATCATACTACCTCATCAATGTTCGAGAGCACAAAGACTCATGCAAATCAAAGGAGGAGACCCGTCGGCCGTGGAATATAGCTCATCTTCGGCCTTATTACACCTGAGCCATAGGCTCCCATTATGTACATATTTTGACAATGTATATATTATGATCAATATAATAAACCAGCATCCTTGCTACAAGCAGGGCCTTTGCTGTTCTTTCCAATATCTTCTGATTACATGGGGGCTTCAGCTGACAAAGAGGAGTTCTACCTATTAATCCGGCTATCACGCCACACTACAGCTTGGGAGCTTCACACTCAAGGGGCCAAAGAGAGTCTGGTTGCTATGCACAGCTCAAACATAGGCACCCATTGAGCACAGCTCACAAAGTTAATTGGGGGCCATTTGTGCAATGCAACAAAGAGTTTGAAAGGACCCTTGTAATATGCTATCAAGCACGGCTTGGAAGCCTGGTGTATTCATCTAAAACCCTGGGTTAACCTGCCTTCATCAAGTAAGCCACTCCTACCCAAGTAATCCTGGCATGACCCGCCGAATGTTTGACAAGTCAATCTTATATAGACCCTGAACTTTTCAAAGTTAAAACGATGATTGGTTAGTTGGAGGCCCATCTTGAAAGGCTTTGCAAAATGGTTTAACTCAGCAGCCTGGCAGCCCATGAAAAGCCTCGAATTTGGGCCTGGCAGCCCTTGAAAAGCCTCGACTACATGGTTTTATTTGCCTTTGTCAAGATTTGTTCTTTGATGAAATTTTATGTTAAACCGGCATCTATTAACCTGACATGGCTATCAGTCATCATATTAACCCGGTGTTTGTTAACCCGGCTTGGCTTTCAGCTACAAGTTGTCAGACCACATTCAATTTTAAACCGGTGTTTCTTAACCTGGTCTGGCATTGACTATAAGTCACCAGGATGATCATCCAGTGTTTATCATAGCCCGGCATGACTTATTGTGCACTAGTACAACATGGTGGGAGTTATCAACACTCAAGATTTGGGTTATCACCCTTACTACGCAAGTTGGTAAACCAACGATGTGGTTCATATCACAGGTATGATATATTTCATATATTATTGCTTTACAGCCTTGGTTATAAAAACTCTGGTTCTGTATTGGATATCATAACCCGTCCGGTGGTAAACCGCCAGGACACATTTAAGTTTTCCAAATGCAGAAGGCAGGATTTTATGAAAAGTACAAAGGCATATGAGCAAGCATAGCAACAATCATAAAGGATTGCGGTGTCATGTAGCAGTGCGCGATGGCACAAGATCAAAGTATTTCAACTAGCCTATTACAAGGCGCTTTGATGCCCAAAAAGAACAACTGTTTGTTGCATCAACTAAAGTCTGTGAAGCTACAACCGGCTGTCGGATTATGACTCGTCGCCAGGCTGACGAGAAGTTGATGGATCATCTTGCGCCGGTTCAACCTCCTCCTCCCCACCCAGTGGCTGGAAGTCAAGGGTAGCCTAGTCAATCCGGGTTAAAGCTTGGAAGACAGCTTCGTCACTTATAAGATTGGACGGTCAACGTCAGGGGCATAGGTGTGCTTATGAATTGGCTGGATAAGATTCTGCACTTCCTTCATAGCCGCATCAACCCGTTTGTTGTCTGCATCATAGCTAGACCGATGAACAAACAAGTTAACTTCGTCGGCCAATTGGCTTGCCAGCGGGTGCATCTCCTTTGTCAGGGCTTTGAGGGCTTCGTTATCAAATTCTGACCAGTCCTCTTGTTGGCCAGGATAGCCTTTTGCGATATCTGCCGGATCAAGATCTGCAATCCAAGCTTTGGCCCGAGTCAGTGCTGTTAAAGCGCCAGCCCTTGCAGCGGATTGTTTTAACTCTTCTATCTGGGCAGGGGTGATAGATAATTTGGCCAACGTATCCTTGATCAAGTTTGGTGCCGGTTTGTTGTAGGAGGACACACAAATGACTCATTGAGCACCGGTATACAGTTGTTCTATCAATGTACAGGCTGCTTTCAACTTCATCCGCATATCGGAGCCCAGATGAGCAACACGACTACCTGCAACAGTTTAAGAATTTGTTAAACCGGTAACTTTAAGGATGTTAAAGCAAGGTTTTTTCACAGATTACTTACCAAATATTGCAGAAATCATAGCATTGACTTGATGCTTTAGCCCGGCTAACTCTTCCGCCACCGGTTTAAGAGCTGCCTCAGCGTCTTCAGCCCGCTTTAATAAAGTAGCCTTCTCGGTTTCCCAGTCTGCCCGCTCATTCTTGAAGCCATCCTTCAATTGCTCCATGGCAGTTAAAGCGCCCTTCAGTTCATCTTTGGCCTTGGAGGTTTCTGCTTGCTGGGACTTGATATTTTCTTGAAGATCGGCAATTTGGGAATCTTTGTTGCTCATGTCATCCTGCAAAAGACAGATGATGAAGATGTTAATATTTTTCTCAAAGTCCCAAGTATATAACAAGTTATGCACTTGGCACTTGAGGGATAATGCGGATTGCTTCTTTTTTGAATGTTATTTAAAGTCCCAAGGCTCAATACAAGTATTCATCTTGGCACTTGGGGGCTAATGCATAATTGATCAGAAAAATCAAAGGCGAAGGAATTCAACAAGGACAAGTTTTGAACAGAAAGTCCCGGTTCATCTTGCAGAGATAAATCGGCCCTTGGGGGCTACACAGTTGAAGTCTTTTTTATCCAAAGTTCTGGTTCATCTTGAAAAGATAAACCGACCCTTGGGGGCTACAGTGGAGTTGATATACAGTATAAAGATAATTTATAAAGGGGTTTGGAATGGAAGTCACCTCATAGCGTTCCTTCATCATGTTGACTAAACCGGCCTCATAGTCATGGCTTGTGTACAGGCGGTTTAGAAATCCGAAATGGAGCTCCTGAGCACTGAGATGAGCATAGCTTGACAAATTAGTCTTCCATTTGCCTTTCTCCACATCAGCATATTCCACTTTGGCACTATGCTTTGACAAAGCGACAGGGTTGCCAGGAGAAGTGTGGCCAAATCCGGTAATCACAACATCATCAGTTGTTTTATTTGGGCTCACCGATTTGTTTGTAGCTTTGGCTGGGCTCAGCAGATCAGCGGCTGGACTTGGAGGGTCAGCAATTGGGCTTGGTGGATCGGCATGAGGACTAGTCGGGTTAACTTCTGGCGGATCAATATAGGTATCCTGACCTTGTGGTACAGGGTCATCCATAGCAATATCAGCATCTCCACCAGCACCTTCTGAGGTCCTCTTCGGTTCAAACTCTTCAGCGGGAGCATTCGTTTTTGCCTTCTTGCTGAGACGGGCTTTGGCGCTATAAAATAGCAAAACAGAGGTTAATATGATAAACTGGCGCAAGAAGGCAAAGCTAAAAATCATTGTACTTACCCAGGGACGGTCTTGAGGGGAGGCATTTGTGTGGTTGATGAGTCGCCAGAAGATGAATTGGAAGTCACCTGATAATTCGAATCAGACGGATTAAGTGGGTATCGGAAGCAACCCGCCAAGGGATAAGATTTATTAGAAGAACAAGAGACCTCTGGACGATGCTTCTGGTTTGGGTGTCTGGTAAACCGGAGGAAGTGACTTGCTGGCCACTGTGCCAGGTTGTGCGACGACCTTCATGTTGTTGTGTCTTCAAAGAAAATTGTGGATCCAAACGAGCAAGAGGATGTGAGCGTTTTACTTTCCGGACTGCGCGGCAAACTTTTTGTATTGGCACATGATCTGAATTGGAGGAAAGGGAGATTACCTCTACATGGTCAGCACGGCTGGCTTCCGCATCATCCTGATAATGGTCATTGTCAATAAGATGTATGAAAAATGAACCAAGGGAGTCAAGTTCTACCTCTGACTCTGAGTCGTCAACATCTTCGGGTGGATCAGAGGACTCGACGGTTTTCTTCTTTGTTGGCTTCTTTGTGGCCTTGCTCTTGGCACGAGGGGCTCTTGCCGGTTTGTCTTGGGGTTTTGCCAGTTTGTCTTGAGTCTTCTTCTTCTAGAATGGATCTTTGGCCTGTAGGAATAAACAAAAGGCTATCAGAATGTGTTAAAAGGAGGACGGATTAAAAACAGAAGGATAAAACTCTTACAGCTGGCGGTTTGTTTTTCACATAAAAGGGACGCAACCCGGTTTTGCTGCATTCAGAGATCGGTTCATCCAGCATCTTCTTCACGGACTCAGTGACCTCGTCGTCATTCATCTGTATTTCAGTGTGCCGTTGAGGATCTTTGACATCCCCGGTGTATTCATGCATTAATATGGTGCGGTGGCTTAAAGGAAGGATACCCCAGGAAACCCAGCAACGGACAAGGTCAATGTCGGTTAAACCGTTTGCTAGAAGAGCCCGGAGCTTGGCAAGTTGTGGTGCATATATTTGCCGTTCTCTGGCACTAAGCCGCTGAGGCAGTGGATGTTCGTTGCTGAGTCGGTAAGCATGATAACCCGGCAGAGGATTTTCATCAGCAGGCGTAGTGTTTCGACAGTAGAACCACGTTTGATTCCAATCCTTTGGGTGGCCGTGATGTTTGGCATGAGGAAAATTGACTTCTTTTCTTTTTTGGATTGACACTTCGTCAAGTTCAGTATTGGGGCCGTCAGAAAATTCAGTATGCCGGTTCAAGTGGAAGAAGTCTCTGAAAAGTTCAACAGTCGGTTCTTCTTGCAGATAAACTTCACAGAAGACTTGGAAGTTGCAATATTGGACACGGAATTCGGTCCAATATCTTGAGGGTGGAGTTGGAAGCTGGCAAGCACATCCTGGAAAAACTTTGATCCGGGAGGGCTAAATCCCCGGTCCAGATGCTGCATAAACACAACCACTTCTCCATCTTGAGGTTCAGGAGGATTTTCAGTACCAGGGACTCTCCAATGAATGACCTCCTTCTTGGCTAAAGCGCCAGTCAAAACGTACCCAGTAAGCTGCTCTTCTTTGATCCGGGAAGGAACCCAATTGCAAGAAGCAAATTGTTTTGCCATTTCTGACGACAAACTGTAAAGGAAGGGCAAATGTCGGTTCACGATTCAAGATTGATGCGCATAAACCGGTGTTAAACCGAGGGATTTAATCAGAGCATATATGCACATTAAACCGGATACTGATGCTCAAGTCAAGATGGTGGTTTACGTGAGGGCTAATGGTACCTGGAGGGTTATGATTTTCTAAAAATTAAACCGCCTAGAGTGGAAGAAGCAGATCCGAAATTCATTAAGTGCTGAAGAAACATGTTTCGCAAGATGGTGTTATAATTTTGGATCTACCGCGGCCTAGTAAAGAAAATTTTCTGAGCCCTAAAATGGCGACGGTAGAACACCAACAGTCCAGATGGGATCTATCCAGGAACAATGAGATGCTATGGCGAGGCAGATTAAAACTACGGTTTCGGCTGCGAAAAGAAGCTGTCAGGCTTAGCTAGATTCAATGAGACAGTAAGGTTGAAGCAACGAATGCAGATGAACACTGATGAACACGGATGAACACCGAAACCCTAATGTAGATCTAGGGTCGAAGGAAGGAGGTTTACCGGATTCGCAGGAGTGGTGGAGAAGTGCAGCGGATCTCTGGTACGTTCAGGTCGATGCAGTGGCCAAGGATGATGTAGAGCTTGAAGGTTAAGGGCGGCGGCGGAGCTCGAGTTCTTCGGAGTCGCGGGGAATAAGAAGAGACGAGAAGGCATGGAAGGGAAAAGAGAGAGACCGTCTGGTCCTATTTATAAGGAAATGGATAAGTAAGCCGGGGCATAAATCGAGGAGCCTAAAAAGGAGATATAGGGCACAGCTGTCGCCTCGATCTTCGGAGATCAATTAATAAACAAGAAATCTTTATGAGTTTTTTACGCAGATGACGTCATGGCGGTTTAATTTGACTCCAAAAGATGACATCATGGCGGTTTACAAGGACAACATGAAGATGTTCAAAATCAGAATTTCTCTAAGTTGAAGATTGACATGAACAGGTTCAAACCAATCTGAGGCCTAATGTTGGGAATATGACTACTGAGTTAAACCGCCCAGGAGGGGCCGGATTACACTCACAAGGAGTCCTGCGCAAGGAAACCCATGAAGACGAAGTACATGGCGCTTTAACTGTGGAGGCTTAGAGGCCCAGAGCCCAATGGCGAATTAGGGCCCATATTAGTAAACCGCCATACATGTATAACTTGTATTGTAAGTTAGGGAAAGGAAGAAACCGAGCCAGACATTTGTATGAGCCGGCCTCGGGATTCTATAGACCGGCCGGGCGTCAACCTGTGTATATATAGGGACGACCCGGCAGCGGTTCAGGGACAGAAAACAACAACTCGAGAGATAGGTAAAGCGGATTTGCTCCCTGCTCATCGAGTTCAATCAATCCCACAACAACTGGATCGTAGGCTTTTACCTTCACTGCAAGGGGCCGAACCAGTATAAACTCCCCGTGTCCTTTGTTCCAGTTTAACCCCTTCAAGTTAATCTCGTTGCGATGGCTCCACGACTAAGTCCTTGTGTTAGTACATCTGACGTGATATTTCCACGACAGGTTCAAAATCAAACAAAGAAGAGAAGGAACCTTCACCAACCAAGCCAAATACACTCAAGACATGCTCAAGAGATTCAAGCTAAGTGTGTCAAGCCTGCTTCCACTCCAATGCCCTTCAAATGCCAACTTGACATTGATCCCAATGGTAAAGCGGTGGATTAAAAGGTATATCATTCCATGATTGGCTCCTTGCTTTACCTTTGTGCATATAGACTGGATATCATGTTGAGTGTGGGAATTTTTGCACAGTTTCAAGCCACACCTAAGGAAATCCACTATGTGACGGTCAAGCGAATCTTTCGATATTTCTCTCATACCCCAAACTTTGTCTTGTGGTACCCAAGAGGAGCTAACTTCAACCTTATGGGCTATTCGGACTCAGATAGGGCGGGAGACAAAGTGGATAGGAAGGCAACCTCCGGAGGGTGCCAATTTCTTGGTTGCTCTTTGGTGAGTTGGTCTTCTAAGAAGCAAAGTTGTGTGTCCCTCTCATCCACCGAAGCGGAGTATGTGGCCGCCGGTAGTTGTTGTGCTCAACTTCTATGGATGAGGCAAACTTTAAAGGATTATGGTGTCATTTGTGACAAAGTGCCTCTTTGGTGTGACAACGAAAGTGCCATCAAGATTTCTCTCAACCCAGTGCAACACTTCAAGACGAAGAATATTGAGATTCGGTATCACTTCATCTGAGATCACATTAGTCGAGGGGAGATCAAGCTCAAATATGTCAACAATCATGATAACCTTGTAGATATTTTCATGAAGCCCTTGGATGAAGCAAGATTTCGCGAGTTAAGGCATGAGCTAAATATCATTGATTTGGGCAATGTGCCTTGAACCTTTGCACACCCGACCATACTCATCTTGATGTCTTGTTTAGGTGTAGGCATGGACATAGCGGGAGTGTTGTTCTCTCAATTAACTCTTCCTCCCCCCATTATGCATAAATTGATCAACTCTTTCACATTAGCCATTTTTATGGTACTTGTGGTTCAAAGACGAGTTTTGGTCATGGGCCCAAGGATAATTCTTTGTGGTGCCATACCAATTGACTCAAACATAGGTGGATCCGGCCACCGCCCTCTCTCTTTGAGAGGTTTTGGTTTGTGTTTTGTCCTTGTTGTCTTTTGCCTTCTTTTGAGCCGTGTTTGTGTTTGAGTTGCCTCGTGTGTGCTCGTTTGCGTGTCCGATTGCTTGGAGTTCGCATTGTAACAGCCGTGTTTTCTGTTCTTTGTCGAAACATGCACTTTCTTGGGTTTGCGGTACTACCATGGCAAGCCACGGTACTACCACTAGAGATGGGTGGCTCATGTGCTTGCATAGCTACGCTCACGGCAGGATACTACCGCTTCCATCGCGGCATTAATTTTTTACTATCGCTGGAAGAGTGGTACTACCGCCCTGTGTGAGGTACTTCCGCCTGGGCGGTACTACCGCACCGTCGCGAGTGCGTGGGGGTTAAGAGCAGGCAGGGGGAGTTCCAGCTCCCCCATACCCATTCATCTCTTCCCCTTACTGCATCTCTCTCTCTCCTTCTCAAGAACGGCGCCAGAGGACCTCGCCGGATCTCCATCTCCGACCACTCTCCTCACATTCCAACCGGTGGGATCGATCCCCACCTTACCCTCTTGCCATGGAACCCGATATCTCCCCTTTTCCCTCTCTCTTTGCCTCGTTGTTGTGCTTCTAGGTTTTGGGAGATGCATGTGTAGTTCTTGTGATTTTTGGCTAAATCTTTGCAAGAGGAGACTATAGGAGAGTGCTAGTGCCATAGATATGCCATTTGGTAGGATGCAACAATGTATTTTTGATCAACAGTAGTACCGATCTAATTTTACGGATGTTCCTAGATCTGTTCTTATGAAATTCGTTCCTTGCGGTACTACCGCTCCTCTGGAGCGGTACTATCGCCCATTCTTGTGAGATCCGCCCCATGCGGTACTTCCGCACCTCTGGAGCGGTACTACCGCCTGACGCGCGGAAGTAAAAATTTACTTCTACTCTAAGCGCGGTACTACCATACCAACCCGGCGCAGTACTACCGCAGCTAGAGCGGATGTAAATTTTTACTTCCATATCTCAGGCCAGTACTACCATTGACTTAAAAACTGCTTTGTTTTGTCCCCCCAATCTCATTTCTACTTGTTTCATCTGGTTTTGGCCTTGGTCTTTTCAATAATCTTCTCGCTCTTCTCGTGTGTTTGGGTTTGTGTCTCTTAGGTGGTGGATCTGGTTCCAATGCAAGGCGCTCGAATCCCAGCCATGACACAAGCTCCAAGCGGCTTCACAACCAAGAAGTTCCTGAGGGCTCCAGTGCCCCGCAACGCCATGTCAAGCACACAGCTAACAAGCACAAGGAGCCAACTGTCGGCATGGATGAAATGCCTCAAGGGGAGTTTCTGATTCGAAGAAAGCTCAACCCCTACGTCAAGCCTAAAGAACTTAGTAGGGGCAATGATTTGTTTTGGACCAAGCACTCATCTTTTTATATGTGATCAAGGCCAAGCAGAACACCTATGTGCCAGTTCAATGGATTGACATGGACTATCTGAAGAAGAACCAGGGATACTTTAGTGAGGCTCTGGATTTGGTGGAGCAATTTGGTATTGAGGACATCATCACCTTCCATCTTGACTTTGACCCGAAGCTGGTGGCTCAGTTCTTTGCTTCTGTCCACTTCCACACGGATGAGAAGCGGACCATGACTTGGATGACAAATGGCAAGAGGATGTATGCTGAGTGGAAGGAGTTCATGGCTATGTTGAACATTCGTGATGAGGGGCTTGATGTGCCCGTTGGTGCCCGCCCACATGCCAACCCAGAGTATACTAACAAGAACAAGCTTCAACCCTTTCTTGTTGAGAAGACCCTCCCTAGTGGCAAGAAGTCCTTTGTGTTGAACCCGTTTCTTGACATCATGCACCGGATCTTCCACAACTCACTTTTTCCTCGCATAGGCAACAAGGACAAGGTGCACTCATATCTTGTGGACATGATGCTCATGTGTGAGGAAGCGCGTCGCCATCAACCTGAGCTGCTTGATGTCTCTCATATCATGTGGAGTGAGCTTCAGTTTGCAGTTTTCCATCGGAAGGTGCCCATCTATGGCCCTTATTTGTTCCTCTTGATCTCAAAGTCTTGGGAGAAGCTCTTTCAGGGTGAAGAGTTCCTTCCTCCCAACTGGATTCGCCATGAGCCCATCAAGTTGCACTAGAAGAACCAGTGGGCTAACACCACTACCCGGGCTGAGGCCGAGGCTGCTCGTATGGATGTTGATGAGGATGAGTTTGAGGAGGAGGAGGCTGAGGATAGCTTTGAGGGGTATACTCCTCCATCTACTGAGCCCTCTTGGGCTAAAAAGTTCAAGGCCAAGGTGAAGTCTCTGTTCTACATGCAGGCCAAGGGGCAGTACCAAAACCATGTTGCTCAGAAGGAGCGTCACCAGCGCGATAAGAGGATCTTGAGGAAGCTTGGCGAGCAAGTCTCAAGCGGGTTCGAGAAGAACATCACTCATGAGGCTGCCTGGATGGCGAAGCAGGGCTATTAGTGGACTGAGTCTGATGGGGAGTCTATTCCTGCTGTTGAGACAGATGAGCAACTTGATGAGTGATCACGTCAGTCGGAGCTACCACCTGTGTCGTAGGTGTCCTCTCTGCCTTTTTGGTGTCTCGATGCCAAAGGGGGAGAGAGTGTTGGACTTTCGTGTCTCTTGTGCTTTCATTTTGTTGAACCTTTGTTGCCTTGGTTGGTTGGTTTGTGTTGGTATGCATGTGAGACCTTGAAACTATTCTATCATATGGTGTGAGACATATGCCCTAAAGCTTATCCTTATTGTCTAGTATGTTTAGTAGAATTGTGAGCTTATGTTATCTTGTGCCCTTTACTTCATGCTCACTTATTATTCCTTGCCTCATTGCTTATTGTCACTTACTGGTGCAAGTTGTGCCTGGTCTATAAAATATAGGGGGAGTGTTGATCCTAGTATGTGTGTTGTGCAGTCCAACGCATAGCTACAGAGCGCACACATCTAGGGGGAGGTTGTCTATATTTTATAGATTTTGGGTTTGCTTATGTTCATTTTATATTCCTATGTGCAAATCATGTATTGTCATCAATCCACCAAAAAGGAGGAGATTGTAAGGGAATATTTCTCCCTATGTGGTTTTGGTGATTGATGGTAGTGCATTTGCGGACTAATTGTGTGCATTGAGCATTTCAGATATCTCATGTCTAGGCACAAGACGATTCATTGCCCCTCAGAGCCTATCGAAGATGGCGGTTCTCTACGCTTCTTTTGGTGGATTTGAGTCGTAGAAAAGCCGTATTATTAAGAGGGGGGTGAGGGAGTCCTGGACTAGGGGGTGTCCGGATAGCCGAACTATCATCATCGGCCAGACTCCAAGACTATGAAGATACAAGATTGAAGACTTCGTCCGTGTCCGGATGGGACTTTCCTTGGCGTGGAAGGCAAGCTTGGCAATACGTATATGTAGATCTCCTACCATTGTAACCGACTCTGTGTAACCCTATCCCTCTCCGATGTCTATATAAACCGGATGGCTTTAGTCCATAGGACGAACAACAATCATACCATAGGCTAGCTTCTAGGGTTTAGCTGCCTTGATCTCGTGGTAGATCTACTCTTGTAATACCCACATCATCAATATCAATCAAGCAGGACGTAGGGTTTTACCTCCATCAAGAGGGCCCGAACCTGGGTAAAACATCATGTCCCTTGTCTCCTGTTACCATCCGCCTAGACGCACAGTTCGGGACCCCCTACCCGAGATCCGCCGGTTTTGACACCGACATTGGTGCTTTCATTGAGAGTTCCTCTGTGTCGTCACTGATAGGCTCGATGGCTTCTTCGATCATCAACAACGATGCAGTCCAGGGTGAGACTTTTCTCCCCGGACAGATCTTTGTATTCGGCGGCTTTGCACTGCGGGCCAATTCGCTTGGCCATCTAGAGCAGATCGAAAGCTACGCCCCTGGCCGTCAGGTCAGATTTGGAAGTTTGAACTTCACGGCTGACATCCGCGGGGACTTGATCTTCGATGGATTCGAGCCACAGCTGAGCGCGCCGCACTGTCACGATGGGCATGATTTAGCTCTGCAGCCGGACAGTGCCCTGGAGGCCGCACACGAGTCCGCTCCGACCCTCAATTCGGAGCCGGCCGCGCAGATCGAGGACGGGTGGCTAGACACCGCCTCGGGGGCTGCAACCTCTACGGCGATGGAGCCGAATACTGACCTTGTCCCTTGTGAAGCTCGTGACTCCGAGGTGTCGGACTCCTCGCCGGACTACGAACCTCCCGCGCCCCCTCCAATCGAATCCGATTGGGCGCCGATCATGGAGTTCACCACTGCGAACATCTTTCAACACTCACCTTTCGGCGACATCTTGAGTTTGCTAAAGTATCTCTCGTTATTAGGAGAGCCCTGGCCGGACTGCGGTCAGGACGGTTGGGATGCGAACGACGAAGAAATTCAAAGCCCACCCACCACCCACTTAGTAGCCACTGTCGACGATCTAACCGACATGCTAGACTTCGACTCCGAAGACATCGACGGTATGGACGATGATGCCGGAGACGACCAAGAACCAGCGCCTATTGGACACTAGAAAGCCACCTCATCATATGACATATACATGGTGGATATCCCAAAGGATGAGAATGGCGAAGGAACAGCGGAGGATGACCCCTCCAAGAAACAGCCCAAGCGCCGGCGTCAGCGGCGCCGCTCTAAATCCCGCCACAGCAAGAATGGAGATTCCGGCACCAGAGATAATAATACCCCAGACAGTGCCGAAGACAACCCCCTCCAGCAAGATTCAGCACAGGAGGACGGAGAAGCCAGCCCTCATGAGAGAGCGGCAGACGAAGAGGTAGAGGATGATAATTACATGCCTCCCTCCAGAGACGAGGCAAGCCTCGACGACGACGAATTTGTCGTGCCTGAGGATCCCGTCGAACAAAAGCGTTTTAAACACAGGCTTATGGCCACGGCAAACAGCCTGAAGAAAAAGCAGCAATAGCTTAGAGCTGATCAAGATCTGCTAGCCGACAGATGGACTGAAGTCCTTGCGGCCGAAGAGCATGAGCTCGAACGCCCCTCCAAAAGCTACCCCAAACGCAAGCTGCTCCCCCGATTAGAGGAGGAGGCATATAAACCCGCATCACCAGAGCACGATATGGCTGACCGACCACCCCGTGGCTGCGACGGAGAGGCCCCTAGGCTCTCCACTAGAACTGTACCCCGGCATCGCTCGAAAAGCACAAGACCACAGGGGAACGCTCTGGACTTGCGAGATATATTGGAGGATAAGGCAAGACAATCAAGATCGATCTACGGATCGCGTGGGCGCCCCATGATACGTGACGACAACCGTCGCCCCGGACACAGCAAGTCCGGCCGGGCCGAACACAGTAGACAAAGCTCTTTTGAGCTTCGTAGGGATATAGCCCAATACAGAGGCGCCGCACACCCACTATGCTTCACAGATGAAGTAATGGATCATCAAATCCCCGAAGGGTTTAAACCCGTGAATATTGAATCTTATGATGGCACAACAGACCCCGCGGTTTGGATCGAAGACTATCTCCTTCATATCCACATGGCCCGCGGTGATGATCTTCACGCCATCAAATACCTCCCACTCAAGCTTAAAGGACCAGCCCGGCATTGGCTTAACAGCTTGCCAGCAGAGTCAATTGGGAGTTGGGAGGACTTGGAAGCCGCATTCCTTGATAACTTCCAGGGCACGTATGTGCGACCACCAGACGCTGATGACCTAAGCCATATAATTCAGTAGCCAGACGAATCGGCCAGACAATTCTGGACACGGTTCTTAACTAAGAAAAATCAAATCGTCGACTGTCCGGATGCGAAGGCCCTCGCGGCCTTCAAACATAACATCCGCGACGAGTGGCTTGCCCAGCACCTGGGACAGGAAAATCCGAAATCCATGGCAGCCCTCACATCAATCATGACCCACTTTTGCGCGGGAGAGGACAGCTGGCTAGCCTGCAGCAACAACCTCAGCAAAAATTCTGGCAGTCCGGATATAAAGGACCGCAATGGCAGGTCGCGTCGCAACAAGAACAAATGCCGCATTAATGGCGACAATAGTGAGGATACGGCAGTCAATGCCGGATTCAGAGGCTCTAAACCCAGTTAGCAGAAAAAGCCATTCAAAAGAACTACTCCGGGTCCGTCCAATTTGGACCGAATACTCGATCCCTTGTGCCAGATACACGGCACCCTCGAAAAGCCAGCTAACCACACCAACAGGGACTGTTGGGTATTCAAGCAGGTAGGCAAGCTAATTGCCAAAAACAACGACAAGGGGATGCATAGCGATGACGAGGAAGAGACCCGACTGCCGAACAATAGAGGACAGAAGGGTTTCCCCCCACAAGTGCAGACGGTGAACATGATATACGCAACCCACATACCCAAAAGGGAGCGGAAGCGTGCACTTAGGGATGTATACGCGATGGAGCCAGTCGCCCCGAAGTTCAACCCATGGTCCTCCTGCCCAATCACTTTTGATCGAAGGGACCACCCCACCAGCATCCTCCATGGCAGATTCGCCGCATTGGTTTTAGACCCAATCGTCGATGGATTTCACCTCACCAGAGTCCTGATGGATGGCGGCAGCAGCCTGAACCTACTTTATCAGGATACAGTGCGCAAAATGGGCATAGACCCCTCAAGGATTAAACCTACAAAGACAACCTTTAAAGGCGTCATACCAGGTGTAGAGGCCAATTGTACAAGCTCAGTTACACTGGAAGTGGTCTTAGGATCCCCGGATAACTTCCGAAGCGAGGAGTTAATCTTCTACATAGTTCCGTTCCGCAGTGGCTATCATGCTCTGCTCGGACGTACCGTGTTTGCAAAGTTCAACGCGGTGCCGCACTACGCATACCTCAAGATCAAGATGCCAGGCCCTCGAGGAGTCATCACGGTCAACAGAAACACTGAACGCTCTCTCCGAACGGAGGAACATACAGCGGCTCTCGCGGCAGAAGTACAGTGCAGCCTCTTAAGGCAATTCTCGAGTCCGGCCGTTAAGCGACCAGACACGGCTAAACGCGCCCGGAGTAACCTACAACAAGACCACCTGGCACATTCCGAGCACGCGTAGTAATGCGGCCCCAACCCCAGCCCCTGCAAAATTGCAAGACTGGTCCTTCACGTACATCATTACGCTCTGGAGATACCATGGGCATAGGGGGAGGGGCACGACCATGATAGGCCCAGAATGCGGCTTAACCACACTAGGGGCTCTCAAGTGTGTCGTTCTTTTTTTTTCTCTTTTTCTTTTTTTTACCCACAGGACTCCGTTCATCAGAGGCCATGTCCGGCAGTAGACCTGCTAAACTCACGATGCAACAACCAGGGAAGGAGAAAGGCTACGACGAATATCCAGGTGGTCTCCATTACGAGCATTAAATCTGTTTTATACACCATTCCGCAGCCTACCCCTGGAGGGGGACATGTTTAATAGTCCCATCCCTTGCTTACCGCACTATTTTTATCGTTCTGCATTCACAGCAGTATTTCTTGAATAAACAATGCAGCACCTTTTTGCTTATAATTGCATTTCTTTCTTATACATATGTTCATTTGTGACACTCTAGTATGGCTAAATACACCAGGGGCTTATGTTTCCCGCATCATGGTGTGATAAGTCCGAACACTTTCACAAGTGCGGCACCCCGAACTTATAGCATTATATGCATCGGCTCCGAATCATGTCTTGGGTCAATAGTTGGGTTTGCCCGGCTCCCATGTTTTGGTACCTTACGTTCCGTTGTATCGGCTAAGGTAGCACTAGGAGAACCACTGCGATTGCGCCCCAGTTGAGCTGGGCGAGCGCCTCAGTGGAGAAAGCTAAAACTGACCGTCATGATGAGGCGAGAGCCGGTCGCTGTTCGAGAGGTTTTTTTCGAGTCCCTAAAGACTTATGCCGCTTAGAGCGAGGAACCGGCTTTGTCTGGCCCAGGCGTGGATAGCGCCCCAAATTCGGCCTTCCGAACACTAGGGGCTTCGCCGAAATTTAAAATTATAGAATTCTATGGCTAAGTGAGAGTGTTCAAGCATTATAAGTCCGGTTGCCTCGTTCGTTGTGTTGAGGGCCTCCCTAGATGGACCCAAAAATGGGAACAAGAGTGCTCAAATTTATCCCGAACACCCCAGCACTTGTGGCATGGGGGTTGAAGCTGACGACTTGCCATCTCTCAGATTTGATAAATGGCCGCACAGAAGGTAATATTTTAAATTAACAAGCATTGCTTAGCGCATATGAACAAAGTTTTCAGCGCACAGGATAACAAAATGCGAGTCTACTCAAATATTACATCTTTGGAGCACTCACCCGCAATAATGCGGGCACCCTTCAGGACACTCTTATAATACATCTCGGGCGTGCGATACTCCTTGCCCGGCGGTGGCGCGTCCGGCACAAGCTTCTCAGCATCCATCTTGCCCCATTGCACCTTTGCGCAGGCAAGGGCCCGACGGGTACCTTCAACACAGGCGGAGTGCTTGATGACTTCAACCCATGGACACGCATCCACCAGCCGCCGCACCAGGCCGGAGTAGCTCCTAGGCATGGCCTCCTTGGGCCACAGCCGAACTATGAGGCCCTTCATGGCCTGTTCAGCCACCTTGTGGAGCTCGACCAGGTTCTTCAGCTGGTCGCTCAGGGGCACCGGATGTCCGGCCTCAGCATACTGAGACCAGAAGACCTTCTCCGTCGAGCTCCCATCCTCGGCCCTATAGAAAGCGGCAGCATCAGACACGCTGCAGGGCAGATCTGCGAACGCTCCTGGAGAGCTCCGAATTCGGGTAAGTGATAGGTAATTCACACTCACATGCTTACTTTGCATGAAAAATGCCTTACCCGCCGCTATTTTCTTCAATGCCTCGATTTCCTGGAAGGCCTTGTAGGCTTCGGCCTTAGCGGCTTTGGCACTCTCAAGAGCCGATGCAAGCTCGGACTCTCGAGTCTTCGAGTCACGCTCCAAACTCTCATGTTTTTCCATGAGAGCCTGGAGCTCTTGCTGTACCTCCGCCACCCGCGCCTCCTGCTTCTCTCGCTCAGTGCGCTCCGCGGCCGCATTATGTTCGGCCACGGACACCGCCTCCTTCAGGGTCGCCACCTCATTCGTGGCCCCTGCAATACCCACGTTATCCTTGTCATTTTTCTTGCAACCAAATCCTTTTCTGTAAGGTACAATTTTAATAAGGTGTTACTCACCTTCCTTGTCCTCGAGCTGCTTCTTGGCACGGCCGAGCTCGTTCTCGGACCGCTCGAGGTTTTGCTTCAAAGTATTGACCTCCGCAGTCAGTGCGGCAGAGGTCAGCAGCACAGCCTGCAATCCCATATTGACATATTTTTTATGACTCCTGCGTATATCTTTTTAGATCCTTAGTCCGGCTTTTCTTTCCGAACACCGAACCGAGCATCAGGGGCTATTGTCTATGCGGTACAATTTTACATATATCAAAATTCTTACCACAAAGCCTGTTAGAAGGCTGCTGCAGGCTTCGGTCAGCCCGCTCTTGGCGAGCTGAACCTTCTGAATCACCGCACTCATGACGGTGCGGTGTTCCTCTTCAATGGAAGCGCCGTTGAGCGCCTCCAGCAAGCTATCCGGCGCCTCCGGTTGGACGGAGGCCGCCGGCGTCACGGTCTTGCCCTTCTTACGAAGGGGCCCCGCCGGACTCTGGAGCCACTACAGGTTCCGGTGCGGAGTCCGGTGCAAAGTCCGGGAGGTTACCCTGCGGCACCTCCGGGGCCTCCTCCTCCTAGCGGGTCCCTTCCCGGGATCCCACCTCGGCATCATTCGCATCACGGGGGGAGGAGGCGGTCGGAAGGGAATCCATATCCGACGCACCCAAGGACCCGCTCGACGAAGCAGGAAGATCATCCTTGGGCGGACTGCAGGGTTGTATGCGGCATTAGAAAGACACCATGTGGCGAAAAGAAAAATCATGAAGTTATTCGGGAGTCTGGATACTTACGATCTCGCCAGGGGCTTGGCCCTTGAAGGCCAATCCTCATCGTCGTCGCCGGCGTTGGCAGAGCAGTCCGGGGGAAGAGTCCTTCCCTTCTTGGACCCTTCGGCCTCCCTCGTTCGGGAGGCCTTCCTTTTCTTCCCTCCCCCCGCTGGGGGAGAGGCCTCTTTCTTCTCCTCCTCACCTTCGTGGGAGGAGTCCGCCTCGGTGTCATCGTCCGATGACACCTAAAAACGGGAACTCTTTCGAGTGCCGTGGCCTTCTTCTTGGCCTTCTTCTCCGGCACCACGTGGGGTGCCGGAGCCAGCAGCCCCGTTAAACGGGCGTCCGCTGGGTCTTCTGGCAAAGGGGCCGGACAGATAGTCTGCTCGGCCTTCTTCAGCCAGTCCTGTCAAAGGAGAGGGAGTTTAGATCCCGCATAGAGTCAAACTATGGAAAACAAGTGTCCCGTAAAGGGTAAAATCGCTTACCTCGCTAGCCGGACGCTGCGAGCTGAATCTGCGATCTTCGGTAGCGGATGCGGGAGCCTCGGCGCCCTTAAACAGCACCCTCCAGGCCTCTTCATACGTAGTGTCGAAGAGCCCGCTCAAAGTCTGGTGCTGCGCCGAATCAAACTCCCACATATTGAAGTCCCGTTGTTGGCACGGGAGAATCCGGCGGATGAGCATGACCTGGACTATGTTGACAAGCTTGAGCTTCTTGTTCACTAGCTTTTGGATGCAGGCTTGGAGTCCGGTCAGCTCCTTCGAATCACCCCATGTCCGGCCGCTCTCTTTCCAGGAGGTGAGCCATATGGGGATGCCAGATCTGAATTCGGGGGCCGCTGCCCGTTCAGGGTCACGCGGCTCGGTGATGTAGAACCACCCCGATTGCCACCCCTTAATGGTTTCCATGAAGGTGCTCTCGAGCCAAGTGACGTTGGGCATCTTGCCTACCATGGCGCCTCCGCACTCCGCTTGGCTACCCTTCACAACCTTCGGCTTGATACTGAAGGTCTTGAGCCACAAGCCGAAGTGGGGCTGGATGCAGAGGAAGGCCTCACACACGACGATAAACGCCGAGATGTTGAGGATGAAATTCGGGGCCAAATCATGGAAATCCAGGCCGTAGTAGAACATGAGCCCCCGGACAAAGGGATGGAGTGGGAAGCCCAGTCCGTGGAGGAAATGGGAAAGGAATACTACCCTCTCATGGGGCCTGGGGTGGGGATGAGCTCCCCCTCATCGGGGAGCCGGTGCGCGATGTCGTTGGACAGATATCCGGCGCCGCGCAGCTTCTGGATGTGCCCCTCCGTAACGGAGGAGGCCATCCACTTGCCTCCCGCTCCGGACATAGTTGGAGAAGGTTGAGGTGAGATGTGCGGACTTGGGCGCTGGAGCTCGAGTTCGCGGAGATGGATAAGCAAAGGAGGAAGAAGGCGTAGGTAAAAGGGTTGGATCTTTGTCCCCTTATATGGGCGGACGAAACCATGCGTCCCCACCAGCCTGATAAAACTCGCTTATCTCCCAAGCGCCGCAATCAATGGCACGGTTGGGTTACCCACGTCCGTATTGATGGGAATCCCGGAATAAGGGGAACACGATCTCTGCTTCGACAAGATGTGCCAAGGAAACCGCTTCGCTAAACGCACTGAGGTGGTACAATAAAACAATTCGAGTAAAAGCTTGGTGGTGGTGTGACGTCACGCCACAAAATACGTCAGCAGATTGAACTTGTGTAAATATTATTCTCTCTACGGTGGTATGTGGAATTTACTTTGCAGAGCCGGACACTATCCTGGTGTTCACAATCTTCTATAAATTATTCGGAGGAGGAACCCACCTTGCAATGCCGAAGACAATATGTGCGCCGGACTCGTCGTCATTGAAGCCTGGTTCAGGGGCTACTGAGGGAGTCCTGGACTAGGGGGTGTCCGGATAGCCGAACTATCATCATCGGCCGGACTCCAAGACTATGAAGATACAAGATTGAAGACTTCGTCCCGTGTCCGGATGGGACTTTCCTTGGCGTGGAAGGCAAGCTTGGCAATACGGATATGTAGATCTCCTACCATTGTAACCGACTCTCTTTAACCCTAGCCCTCTCCGGTGTCTATATAAACCGGATGGCTTTAGTCCATAGGACAAACAACAATCATACCATAGGCTAGCTTCTAGGGTTTAGCCTCCTTGATCTTGTGGTAGATCTACTCTTGTAATACCCACATCATCAATATCAATCAAGCAGGATGTAGGGTTTTACCTCCATCAAGAGGGCCCGAACCTGGGTAAAACATCGTGTCCCTTGTCTCCTATTACCATCCGCCTAGACGCACAGTTCGGGACCCCCTACCCGAGATCCGCCGGTTTTGACACCGACAGGGGGCGCTTCAGAAAGGTTAGGGTGGAATCAACACGTACACATATGTTTCTTTGCACCACCTTTCCTTCGCTTCTTTGGAGCACCATCTGTTTATCCTTGTCGCTGCGAGAGGAAGGCCTTCAAGTGCTATAGTTTCTATGGCATACGGTAGTACTGCTCAAGGGAGAAGTAGTACCACTCACGGAAGCGGTAGTACCATGCTGTGCGATAGTACCGCTCCTCGCGAGCGGTAGTACCACTACCTCTAGCCCAGAACGCTATTGCGCACGGAGTAGGCGCATAAGTGATTTTTTTACTTCTGCCCCTATGTGGTAGTACCGCTCCTTGTGAGCGGTAGTACCGTGCCGGATTTTCGCACGTCCCAATATCAGCGGAAGTAGTCACGGACGTAATTTATTTAGTCTGGGCCTTTTCCAGCCCCTAGTGAGCCCCTGCCTTGTGGTAGTACCGCAGGGGCGCATGGTAGTACTACTCCGGCGGTTCTACCGCTCGTTGCCTAGTGCAACGGGACCTCACCTGGCTTCTACAGCACAAGCGGTAGTACCGCAACGTGATGCGGTAGTACCGCAGCGCCTTGCGGTAGTACCGTGAGCTTGTGCAGTAGTACCGCGTCCCGCGGGCTGAGTAAGTGGGTAACGGTTGGGTCTTTTCCCCCACTATATAAAGGGGGACTTCTTCCCCAAGAAGACCACCTCTTCCCTCCCCAAGCTCCATTGTTGCTTGAAGCTCCATTTTCACCCGATCTCTCTCCCTAGCCAATCAAACTT
The DNA here is from genome assembly GCF_018294505.1 of Triticum aestivum. NCBI lineage: Eukaryota > Viridiplantae > Streptophyta > Magnoliopsida > Poales > Poaceae > Triticum > Triticum aestivum. The sequence goes on from NC_057801.1 coordinate 738,459,627, forward strand.
GTTGAATTTCTAGGGATTGGTTGAGAAGGGCCCAATCTACGCTTCCACCAAGAGAAATTTGATTTCCCCCCACTAATCCCGTGCGAATCTTGTTACTCTTGGGTGTTTGAGCACCCTAGACGGTCGAGGTCACCGCGGAGCCATATTCCATTGTGGTGAAGCTTGGTGGTGTCGTTAGGAGCCTCCAATTAAGTTGTGGAGATAGCCCCAACCTTGTTTGTAAAGGTTCGGTCGCCACCTTCAAGGGCACCAATAGTGGAATCACGGCATCTCGCATTGTGTGAGGGCGTGAGGAGAATACGGTGGCCCTAGTGGCTTCCTGGGGAGCATTGTGCCTCCACATGCTCCAACGGAGACGTACTTCCTCTCAAAGGGAATGAACTTCGGTAACACATCCACGTCTCCACCGACTCCATTCTTTGTTATCTCTTACCTTTACTTGTGCAAGCTTATATTGTGTTGTATCCCTTGTTTGCTTATGTGCTTGTTGTTGTTGTTGCATCATATAGGTTGTTAACCTAGTTGCACATTTAGACAACCTACTTTGTTGCTAAGTTTAATTTGGTCAAGAAAAGCTAAAAATTGTTAGTTGCCTATTCAATCCCCCTCTAGTCAACCATATTGATCATTTCAGTTACCTTGTCTTCGGACAGTCCAGGGGCCACTTCTGGACACCCCCCCTTCAGCGTAAAGCTTCATCAGCAGGACCCCCACCCCTCAAGGTTTCATCGAAGGTCCCAACCCCCACCTCTCAGAAGCAAAGGCGCAGATGTGTAGTAGGGCACAGTTTAGGCTTCGACTCACGCATCAAGGCCCTGCATAAACCTTTACTCTGTAAAAGTTTTTTTCTTTTTTTACAAACAATGCCTTGGCTGTTCGAATTGTACGGATAGACGTCTCGAGCCTATGAGAAGTAATAAAAACGCCCTTTATGGTGTTCGGATATCCGCATTTTGCGATTCTCTCCTCCTTTCCGATTCTCCTCTCACTCTTCGAACAACCTGACATAAAAACATGATCGGTTAACTAACTAAGAGCTCGATTTCCACATCAGTTCCACGTCTCAAAGTCCGACACCGCTTTCCGCTGAGTGTTCTGCGTCTCGGATATTGCACTATATGCATCAGTTTCAAACTATGTCTCGGGTCAATAGTTGGGTTGCTCGGCTCCCGTGCTTGCCCATTACGTTCTGCATGTTTAGCTAAGAGGGCAAAGAGAGAACCCCTGCGATTGTACTTCTGGCTTGCCCAGTCAAGTACCTCAGGAGGAGAAAGTTGAAAACTGACTATCATAGTAAGCTCGAACTAGTCTGCGATCCGATGATGAGGTTTGACTCTAAAAATCATTCGCGATTTCGCCATGTCACAGGAAGGGTTTGTTTTAACACAAACCATGTGATCGGAAAGGGTAGGTATTGCCCCCCAGTATATCACAAAACTCTGGGGGCTAGTCCCTAGACCCCACCATCAAGCTCCTAAGGCTAAGTGAAAACAATAAAACCGAATAGTCCGATTGCCATTTTTTACTCACGCACTAATGCCTCCGGGTGCCAAGACATTGGCTAACAGTAACAGTGCGGAGACAAGACACCCCTCATGATATTCACCTGGGGGCTGAAGATGACGACTTGTAGCTTTCAAAATAAACATACGGCCGCACAGGAGTCAAAATTAAACCAGGACAAAACAAAATAAGTCAGGTGGATGCATCATAAAGAATATGGTCCAATTGATAACAACTTAACACAGTTATTCAAGCATTACATCTTTCAAACACTGGCCCTCTATCGCCCGCGCACCATTCATCGCCTGTGCAAAGTATTGCCCAGGGTGGCGATGCTCCTTTCCCTTGAGTGGAGGACCATTGGCCATGTCCATCGGATTAATCTTCGGCCAACACACCATGGTCTTTGTGAACACAAGCCTCACCCCTCAAGGCACGCTGAACGCTTCATGGCGTCAATCCGGAGCGGCGCCTCCCATAGCCTTTGCACAAGGCCGAAGTAGGTGTCCGGAATCGGCTCGATGGGCCACAGATTGACACAGAGGTCCTTCACGGCCAGCTCGGGCATTCGATGCATCTCCATCAGCTGCTTCATTTGGTTGCTGGGGAGGGGAGGATGTTCGGAAGTCAAAAATTGTGACCAGAAGAGCCATTGTAGGGAGTCCTCCTCGTGAGTGGCATAGTACTCTGTTGCGGCCACTGCACTCCTCGGAAGTTCGGCAAAGATGCCTATGGAGCGCCAGACCCGCGTCAACAAGGCAAACCTGTTGCCCCCGAACACACTCTACAGTAAGTATTTCTTACCATTCGCAATTTTCCCCACTTGGCGGAGCTCCTCCCGCACACCTCGCACTTTGGTCCTTGCCTCCTGGAGCTCTTTCTCCACTTTGGACAGTGCGGAGGACCGATCCTCGTTCTCCCTCTCAAGGGCCTCTAGCTTCTTGGCAGCATCCTTGAGCTCCACCTGCACTTCATCCACTTGAGCCTCATGCTTTTGGCTAGAAAGCTTGACTTCCTCAAGCTCAGCCACCGCCTTTTCGATGGCCAATTTCTTGGCGGACACCTCAGCCTTGGCTTTCTTTAGGGCCTCCTTTAAGCCCTCAACCTCAACGGCGGCAGCTGCAAAATCCGCACATTGAATGATCAGCACACATTTTGGTGTATAAGTACCCGACAATGGGCGATCACACACATTAACGAAAGGCTTACCTTGCGCCTTGTTAAGTCATTTGTTGACAAGGTCAAGCTCCCCATTGGAGCGCTCAAGCTTCTGGTTCATCTCCTTTAGCATCGCGGCGTTAGCAGACGCAGACAAGGAATATGCCTGTGTCACAAAAAAAGACGTCAATATTACCGGTCGGCCTACAGAGTTTGATCCTCTGCAAGCTTCTCCGAAGTCCTTGCAGAGTACCGGGGGCTGCTACATACATGGCCTATCCAAACTAAAGATCACAACCGCTTTATAGGATAAGAGCATTACTTGACTTACCTCAAAGCCTATTAGCAGCCTTGAACATCGTCGTTCAGTCCGAAATGAATGGACCAAACACCATGTATAACTGCACCCATAAGAGTGCAGTGCTCATAGATGACAGGGGAGTTGCTCACCAACTCCGCCAACGCATCCAGCTAGCCCACCTCCACCCGAATAGAGGTGCTCGGCGCGGGCGTCGGGCCCTCAGTACCATCCCCACCAGAAGGAGGAATTGCCTACCTCGAGGGCCTCGGGGGCTCAAGAGCCGGATTCTATAGGGGTTCGGATGATCCGGATCCCTTCCCCGCGTTAGCGAGGAGGGATGCATCCCCCTGGTCTTCAACGATCGAGGATTCGTCCTTGGCCATGGTGGCATCGACCTCCTCCCCTGAGTTTGGAGGAGGGGACTTTTGTGACAACACCTCCCCAACCTCTTCAGGGATTAGAGGAGGTGCGGAATGTGAGCCACTGTCCGCCAGTTCAGCAGGCGGGGACGTCCCCTCTGAGGTTTGCTCGGCGGGGTGGCCACGCGGAGGGCTGCACCATCGAAAAAACAATCAATCTACGTTCTACCAGGGACTATTGAAGAATAAGGCAATTGAAAATGCCATGATATGTACCTGGCCGCAGGGGGCCTGACCCTTGGTTCCCTCTCCAGAACCTTTTCGGACACTTCAGACTCCTCGTCAGAGTCCGAGCTGTCAGGCAGGGCCAGCTTAGGACGGCACTGCCTCTTCGGGGCCTGAGAAGGTTGAACCTCCTTGACATCGATAGACGCCGCCCTCTTCTTAGAGTGCGAGGAGGCACTTTCCTCATCATCCTCATCCTCATCCTCCTACTGTGCGGACGGGGCCACCGTGTCTCCATACCAGCTACCCGGACGAGCTTTGCGATGGAGGCACTCCCTGGCCTCCGGTACCTTCGTCTTCTTGCCCTTCTTGTTGGGCGTCTTGTAAGGCACCACGACCACAACTTCTCTAGCTTCTCGAATCGGGGCTCTTCTCACAACGGGCGGCGGTCCGCTGATCTTCTCGGCCTTTGCAAGCTAGCCCTGCAAAATTCACATAAAGAGGTTCGGATCAAATCGTACAATGCGAATATTTGAACTCATGTTAAGACAAATGTTGCTCACCTTCTTCAGAGGGTTCATAGCGTCGAGGCCGATGTCCTCCCCCTCGACCGACCACTCCTTCCGCGGCTTGAATAACAGACCCCACACTTTCTTATGGGTCATGCCGAAGAGATGTTACACGATGGCTGGATCTTCGGGGTCATACTCCCACATTGGCTTGGCCCTCTCCTGACAGGGGAGGAGTCAACGCTGGAACATGATCTGGATCATGTTAACCAGCTTCGCGCCGGTCCCCATTATGCTGGCGACGTGCTTCTGCAGCACCTTCAAGTTGTTAGTGGACCCCCAGTCCAGGCTCTTGGTGGTCCATGAGGCCAACCTGGTAGGGGGTCTGGATCTGAATGCGGGGCCGCTGCCCAGTCGGCTCCCCTTGGCTCGGTGATGTAGAACCATTCATGTTGCCACACCTTAATAGTGTCGATAAACTTGCCCTCTGGCCATGGGACCCGCGTCGGTTTGCTTATCATGGCCCTGCCGCAGTCCGCATGTTTGTCACCAACCTCCTTGGGCTTGACATTGAACACCTTTAGCCATAGGCCGAAGTGTGGTTGGACTCGGAGGAGGGCCTCACAGAAGATAATAAAGGACGAGCTGTTGAGGAGGGAGTTGGGGGATAGATTGTGAAAATCTATCTCGTAAGAGAACATCAACCCCCACACAAATGGGGTGCAAGGGAAATCCGAGTCCCCTAAGGAAATGGGGGAGGAATACAACCCTTTCGCCCGGCCTGGGAGTGGGGACGATCTGGCCTGCCTCAGGGGCCTGATGGGTGATGTCAGCCGACAAGTAGCCGGCGTGCTTCAGCTTCAGGATGTCGCTATCGGTGACGATGGAGGCATCCCACTTCCCGTTGGCACCGGATTTGGCCATGGCTGAAGAAGACGGGGTGGGATTTGTTGTGGAAGCAAGGAAAAGGGGCGCTGGAGCTCTGAAGATTTGCATGAGCGGAAGGTGGAAGAGGCGGGGCATGCTGACTGTTGTAGCTCCCCCTTTATAGGTTGTTGATAAGCCAAGAGTTCCTTTTTCCACGCTATTGGCTTCTTCTCGATACACTCACGACGTTATGTGCAGGGTGGGGAATCAAAATCATTGATCATATCCCCTGAAAGGCAGAGCACGATCTCCACCTTGATGAGATGTGCCAAATGTGGCGTCGGCCTCGAGCCGCACTTTGATAAATACTAACCGCTCGGTGTTATGGCTAGATGCGACTCTTTGTTGAGAGAGAAAAAATTGTGAGATGAAGGCAATGTTTACACTTGAACGATTTTTCGCCTTCGTGGCTAAGTAAAACGATCGTTTCGGATTCCGGACATCACTTGATGTCAACCATGAATAAAGCACACCGGAGAACTCGCTGATGTCTACTACACAACCTTCTTCTTGTAGATGTTGTTGGGCCTGCAAGTGCACAGGTTTGTAGGGCAGTAGCAAATTTCCCTCAAGTGGATGACCTAAGGCTTATCATTCCGTGGGAGGCGTAGGATGAAGATGATCTCTCTCAAGCAACCCTGCAACCAAATAACAAAGAGTCTCTTGTGTCCCCAACACACCCAATACAATGGTAAATTGTATAGGTGCACTAGTTCGGCGAAGAGATGGTGATACAAGTGCAAAATAGATAGTAGATATAGGTTTTTGTAATCTGAAATAATAAAAACAGCAAGGTAGCGAGCGATAAAAGTGAGCGTAAATGGTATTGCAATGATAGGAAACAAGGCCTAGGGTTCATACTTTCGCTAGTGTAAGTTCTCTCAACAATAATAACATAGATAGAACATATGACAAGCCCTCAACATGCGACAAAGAGTCACTCCAAAGCCACTAATAGTGGAGAACAAACATAGAGATTATGGTCGGGTACGAAACCACCACAAAGTTATTCTTTTGGATAGATCTATAAAAGAGTTCGTACTAGAATAACACCTTAAGATACAAATCAACCAAAACCCTAATGTCACCTAGATACTCCATTGTCACCTCAAGTATCCGTGGGCATGATTATACGATATGCATCACACAATCTCAGATTCATCCAACCAACATAAAAGTACTTCAAAGAGTGCCCCAAAGTTTCTACCGGAGAGTCAAGAACGTGTGCCAACCCCTATGCATAGGTTCCCAAGTGTCACGAAACCCGCAAGTTGATCACCAAAACATACATCAAGTGGATCAATAGAATAACCCACTGTCACCACGGTTATCCCACGCAAGACATACATCAAGTGTTCATAAAAGACTCAATCCAATAAGATAACTTCAAAGGGGAAACTCAATTCATCACAAGAGAGTAGAGGGGGAGAACATCATAAGATCCAACTACAATAGCAAAGCTCGGGATACATCAAGATCGTGCCATAGATGAACACGAGAGAGAACACGAGAGAGAGAGATCAAACACATAGCTACTGGTACATACCCTCAGCCCCGAGGGTGAACTACTCCCTCCTCGTCATGGATAGCGCCGGGATGATGAAGATGGCCTCCGGTGATGGGATCCCCCTCCGGCAGGGTGCCGGAACAGGGTCCCGATTGGTTTTTGGTGGCTATAGAGGCTTGCGGCGGCGGAACTCCCGATCTCTCTTCTGTTCTGGAAGTTTTAGGGTATGTAGGTATATATGGGTGCAGGGGGTATGTCGGTGGACCTCCGGGTTGCTCACGAGGTAGGGGGGCGCGCCCAGGGGGAGGGCGTGCCCTCCACCCACGTGGGCAGCCCAGGACTCCCCTGGCCTGCACTCCAAGCCCATCAGGTTAGTTTCCTTCCAAAATTAACTTCTCCAGTTGATTTCATTCCGTTTTGACTCCGTCTGATATTCCTTTTCCTCGAAACACTGAAATAGGCATAAAACAGCAAATCTGGGCTGGGCATCCGGTTAATAGGTTAGTCCCAAAAATAATATAAAAGTGGATAATAAAGCCCAATATTGCCTAAAACAATAGATAAAGTAGCATGGAGCAATCAAAAATTATAGATACGTTGGAGACGTATCAAGCATCCCCAAGCTTAATTCCTGCTCGTCCTCGAGTAGGTAAATGATAAAAAAGATTTTTTGATGCGGAGTGATACTTTGGCATAATTTTAATGTAAATCTTCTTAATTGTGATATGAATATTCAGATCCGAAAGATTCAAGACAAAAGTTCATATTGACACAAAACTAATAATACTTCAAGCATACTAATCAAAGCAATCATGTCTTCTCAAAATAACATGGCTAAAGAAAGTTATCCCTACAAAATCATATAGTCTGGATGTTGCTCTATCTTCATCACACAAAGTATTTAATCATGCACAACCCCAATGACAAGCCAATCAATTGTTTCATACTTTAATAATCTCAAACTATTTCAACTTTCACGCAATACATGAGCGTAAGCCATGGACATAGCACTATAGGTGGTTGTGGAGAAGACAAAAAGGATAAGATAGCCTCACATCAACTAGGCATATCAACGGGCTATGGAGATGCCCATTAATAGATATCAATGTGAGTGAGTAGGGATTGCCATGCAACGGATGCACTAGAGCTATAAGTATATGAAAGCTCAACAAAAGAAACTAAATGGGTGTGCATCCAACTTGCTTGCTCACGAAAACCTAGGCACTTTTGAGGAAGCCCATCATTGGAATATACAAGCCAAGTTCTATAATGAAAAATTCCCACTAGTATATGAAAGTGACAATATATGAGACTCTCTATCATGAAGATCATGGTGCTACTTTGAAGCACAAGTGTGGAAAAGGGATAGTAGCATTGTCCCTTCTCTCTTTTTCTCTCATATTTTTTTATTTATTTGGGCCTTTTCTCTCTTTTTTTATGGCCTCTTTTTTTTATTTGGGCTTCTTCGACCTCTTTTATTTTATTTCGTCCGGAGTCTCATCCCGACTTATGGGGGAATCATAGTCTCCATCATCCTTTCCTCTCTGGGACAATGCTCTAATAATGATGATCATCACACTTTTATTTTTCTTACAGCTCAACAATTACAACTCGATACTTAGAACAAAATATGACTCTATATGAATGCCTCCGGCGGTGTACCGGGATATGCAATGAATCAAGAGTGACATGTATGAAAATTATGAAGGTGGCCTTGCCACAAATACAATGTCAACTACATGTTCATGCAAAAAGCAATATGACAAAAGTAATGTGTGTCATATGAACGGAACGGTGGAAAGTTGCATGGCAATATATCTCGGAATGGCTATGGAAATGCCATGATAGGTAGGTATGGTGGCTGTTTTGAGGAAGGTATATGGTGGGTGTATGATACCGGCGAAAAGTGCACGGTATTAGAGAGGCTAGCAATGGTGGAAGGGTGAGAGTGCGTATAATCCATGGACTCTACATTAATCAAAAGAACTCATGCACTTGTTGCAAAAATTTAGAAGTCATCAAAAACCAAAGCACTAAACGCATACTCCTAACGGGATAGATTGGTAGGAAAAGACCATCGCTCGTCCCCGACTGCCACTCATAAGGAAGACAATCAATAAATAAAATTGTGCTCCGACTTCTTCACAAAGCGGTTCACCATACGTGCATGCTACGGGAATCACAAACTTCAACACAAGCATTCTTTAAATTCATAATCACCCCAACTAGCATTTCTTTGATATTATCACCTCCATATCTCAAAACAATTATCAAGCATCAAACTTATCTTAGTATTCAACGCACTCAAAAGAAAGTTTCACAAATCTTGAATACCAAATATATAACATTAAGCAAATTACCATGCTATTAACGACTCTCAAAATAATCTAAGTGAAGCATGAGAGTTCATCTATTTCTTCAAAATAAAACTACCACCATGCTCTAAAAGATATAAGTGAAGCACTAGAGCAAAAATTATCATGCTCAAAAGATATAAGTGAAGCACTATGAGCAAAACTATCAAGCTCAAAAGATATAAGTGAAGCACATAGAGTATTCTAGCAAATTCCAATTTGTGTAAGGCTCTCTCTCATTAAAGAATTTCAGATTTTGATACTTATTCAAACAGCAAGCAAAGCTAAAGGAAACTACAATGCAAGGATAGCACAACTCACGTGAAGAAGCAAAAACTTAGGCTCAACCGATACTAACCGATAGTTGTTGAAGAAGAAAGGTGGGATGCCTACCGGGGCATTCCCAAGCTTAGATGCTTGAGACTTCTTGAAATATTATATTGGGATGCCTTGGGCATCCCCAAGCTTGAACTTTTGTGTCTCCTTAATTCCTCTCATATCATGGTTTCTCTTTTTATCAAAAGCTTCATTCACACCAAACTCAACAAGAACTCGTGAGATAGGTTAGTATAAACCAATGCGAAACCTTATCATATTCTACTGTAACAAATCACTTAAATTATTATTCAACATTTCATATTAAATGCCTTTGTATATTTAATACTCCTATCCTCAAATAGAATCATTAAACAAGCAAACATACGCAAACAATGCAAACATAACAGCAATCTGGCAAAACAGTACAGTCTGTAAAGAATGCAAGAGTATCAATACTTCCCTAACCCCAAAAATTATGAACTAAAATTCCCACTGTAATAAATTTATCAGAGCTTAATATGCAAAAAGATTCAACGTTAGACCATGCTCTGACTTTTCTAGGGAATTTTTGCAACAGCGGTAAACTTTCTGTTTTCAAACAGCAACATGCAAACTAGCAAAATAAGCATGGCAAAGGTTATCCTTGACTTTTTTATTGAAACTAAAGATGAAAAACATTATTCTAACTAACATCAAGCAAAACTAACAAAATAAAATGACGCTCCAAGCAAAACACATATCATGTGGTGAATAAAAATATAGCTCCAAGTAAAGTTACCGATGAACGAAGACGAAAGAGGGGATGCCTTCCGGGGCATCCCCAAGCTTAGTTGCTTGGTTGTCCTTCAATATTACCTTGGGGTGACTTGGGAATCCCCAAGCTTAGGCTCTTTCCACTCCTTATTCCATAGTCCATCGAATCTTCACCCAAAACTTGAAAACTTCAACCACACAAAACTTCAACACAAAACTCGTAAGCTCCGTTAGTATAAGAAAAGAAAACCACCACTTAGGTACTGCAATGAACTCATTCTAAATTCATATTGGTGCAATTTCTAATGTACTTCAACTTATCTATGGTTCATACCCTCCGATACTACTCATAGATTCATCAAAGTAAGCAAACAACACATAGAAAACAGAATCTGTCAAAAACAGAACAGTCTGTAGTGATATGTATAAAACGTATACTTCTGGAACCCCAAAAATTATGAAATAAATTGCTGGACCTTAGAAATTTGTCTATTAGTCATCTTCAAAAAGAATCAACCTAAAATCATTCTCCAGTAAAAGATGGCAGCTAATCTCGTGAGCGCTAAAGTTTCTGTTTTTCACAGCAAGATCATATAAACTTCACCCAAGTCTTCCCAAAGGTTCTACTTGGCACTTTATTGAAACAAAAGCTATAAAACATGATTACTACAGTAGCATAATCATGTGGACACACAAAAACAGTAAGGATAAATATTGGGTTGTCTCCCAACAAGCGCTTTTCTTTAATGCCTTTTAGCTAGGCATGATGATGACAATGATGCTCACATAAAAGATAAGAATTGAAACATAACGGGAGCATCATGAAGCATATGACTAGCAAATTTAAGCCTAACCCACTTCATATGCATAGGGATTTTGTGAGCAAACAACTTATGGGAACAATAATCAACTAGCATAGGATGGCACAACAAGCATAGCTTCAAGAATTTAAGCACATAGAGAGGAAACTTGACATTATTGCAATTCCTACAAGCATATGTTCCTCCCTCATAATAATTTTTAGTAGCATCATGAATGAATTCAACAATATAACCAGCACCTAAAGCATTCTTTTCATGATCTACAAGCATATAAAATTTACTACGCTCAACATAAGAAAACTTTTTCTTTATAACATATGTATCATCACAATAATCATCATAGATAGGAGTCATGCTTTCATCATAGTAAATTTGCTCATCAAAGCTTGGGGGACAAAATATATCATATGCATCAAACATAGCTTCCCCAAGCTTGTGGCTTTGCATATCATTAGCATCATGGATATTCAAGGAATTCATACTAACAACACTGCAATCATGCTCATCATTAAAAGATTTAGTTCCAAACATTCTACAGATTTCTTCTTCAAGCACTTGAGCACAATTATCCTTTCCATCATACTCACGAAAGATATTAAAAAGGTGAAGCGTATGAGACAAACTCAACTCCAATTTTTTTGGTAATTTTCTTTTATAAAATAAACTAGTGCTAAAACAAGAAACAAAAAGATTCAGTTGCAAGATCTAAAGATATACCTTGAAGCGCTAACCTCCCTGGCAACGGCGCCAGAAAAGAGATTGATGTCTACTACACAACCTTCTTCTTGTAGACGTTGTTGGGCCTGCAAGTGCACAGGTTTGTAGGACAGTAGCAAATTTCCCTCAAGTGGATGACCTAAGGTTTATCAATCCATGGGAGGCGTAGGATGAAGATGGTCTCTCTCAAGCAACCCTGCAACCAAATAACAAAGAGTCTCTTGTGTCCCCAACACACCCAATACAATGGTAAATTGTATAGGTGCACTAGTTCGGCGAAGAGATGGTGATACAAGTGCAAAATAGATAGTAGATATAGGTTTTTGTAATCTGAAATAATAAAAACAGCAAGGTAGCGAGCGATAAAAGTGAGCGTAAATGGTATTGCAATGATAGGAAACAAGGCCTAGGGTTCATACTTTCGCTAGTGTAAGTTCTCTCAACAATAATAACATAGATAGAACATATGAAAAGCCCTAAACATGCGACAAAGAGTCACTCCAAAGCCACTAATAGCAGAGAACAAACGTAGAGATTATGGTCGGGTACGAAACCACCACAAAGTTATTCTTTCGGATCGATCTATAAAAGAGTTCATACTAGAATAACACCTTAAGATACAAATCAACCAAAACCCTAATGTCACCTAGATACTCCATTGTCACCTCAAGTATCCGTGGGCATGATTATACGATATGCATCACACAATCTCAGATTCATCCAACCAACATAAAAGTACTTCAAAGAGTGCCCCAAAGTTTCTACCGGAGAGTCAAGAACGTGTGCCAACCCCTATGCATAGGTTCCCAAGTGTCACAAAACCCGCAAGTTGATCACCAAAACATACATCAAGTGGATCAATAGAATAACCCATTCTCACCACGGTTATCCCACGGAAGACATACATCAAGTGTTCATAAAAGACTCAATCCAATAAGATAACTTCAAAGGGGAAACTCAATTCATCACAAGAGAGTAGAGGGGGAGAACATCATAAGATCCAACTACAATAGCAAAGCTCGGGATACATCAAGATCGTGCCATAGATGAACACGAGAGAGAACACAAGAGAGAGAGAGAGAGAGAGATCAAACACATAGCTACTGGTACATACCCTCAACCCCGAGGGTGAACTACTCCCTCCTCGTCATGGATAGCGCCGGGATGATGAAGATGGCCTCCGGTGATGGGATCCCCCTCCGGCAGGGTGCCGGAATAGGGTCCCGATTGGTTTTTGGTGGCTACAGAGGCTTGCGGCGGCGGAACTCCCGATCTCTCTTCTGTTCTGGAAGTTTTAGGGTACGTAGGTATATATGGGTGCAGGGGGTACGTCGGTGGACCTCCCGGTTGCTCACGAGGTAGGGGGCGCGCCCAGGGGGGAGGGCGCGCCCTCCACCCTCGTGGGCAGCCCGGGACTCCCCTGGCGTGCACTCCAAGCCCATCAGGTTGGTTTCCTTCCAAAATTAACTTCTCCAGTTGATTTCGTTCCGTTTTGACTCCGTCTGATATTCCTTTTCCTCGAAACACTGAAATAGGCATAAAACAACAAATCTGGGCGGGGCCTCCGGTTAATAGGTTAGTCCCAAAAATAATATAAAAGTGGATAATAAAGCCCAATATTGCCTAAAACAGTAGATAAAGTAGCATGGAGCAATCAAAAATTATAGATACGTTGGAGACGTATCACTCGCCTCACAAGCCGAATACTGTTGGGTGAGTGGATTCCGGAAACAAGCCTCGGCATTGAAGGCAGGTTCGGGGGCTACTCAGGGCGTCGGCGCATCTAATATGGGCCGAGCTAGTGAAGCTGCATAACGACAGAAGATCTATGAAGCTGTGGTGTGCCCTCCAAGTCAAGGATAGGCAGGATCTCTTTATCCCTTATTTGTAATCTATCTTCGGTAACCTAACCCTACCGGTGTCTATATAAACCGAGGGTTGTAGTCTTTAGAGGTAGAGCTACATCCATCACCTCATCACCTTAGGGTTTAGCTCATGCTGATCTCGAGGTAGACCTACTCTGTAACCATACTATACATCAAGTACAATCAAGCAGGACATAGGGTATTACCTCTTCGAGAGGGCCCGAACCTGGGTAAACACTATGTTCATTGTCCCTTGTTCCCCATCGATCTCAGATCCATAGCTCGGGACCCCTACCCCGAGGTCTACCGGTTTTGACACCGACACATGTGTACACTCACAAACACATTAGTCCCTTAACCGGGTTTGTCATCAATACTCCAAAACCAAAAAGAGGTGGCAAAAGTTGCACTTACAAAAACCATCCACGATGATCGTGTCCACAAAAGGCTTATGCTTCTCTTTCCTGGCTACATGTATTGTTGGCTGGATTTCAGCGAGACCAACCATGAAATGTGGCTGGTACATATTCATTATTTATAGCACACGACTGGTAATTGTAGTTCATGCTTTTAAGATAGATGTAACCCCCCTTCGCGGCCACTATTTCCCAGTCGTTATGCCTGGCGGGGTCTAGACTATCCCCACAAACTAACACTAGTACTTTCTGTGCACTTTATCCTCACTCATGTGCACCTAGAAGCAACTTCCTGGTCGGTCACCCATCCTCAAATCGCCCCACGCCAAGCATGCTTAACTTTGGAGTTCTTTGCAAATGAGCTTCCAAAAAAGGAACTCCTTATTGATATGAGTAGTCTATCATTCCTATCAAGTCAGGCTCTCACATACACCCCCACTCAAAGGAATTGACATCCTCGCCGGCTCAGGAACATTCCCTCTTGGTACACGCATGCACATCTAGTCCAGCACATGTGCCATGCCATGTGCCACAACGGGGCACATGCGCCATGCGCCACATGCCCGTGTACCAAGCACGCATCCTCAAATTGCTCCAAACCAAGCACGCATAACTTTGGAATTCTTTGCGAATGAGCTCCCGGAAAAGAAGGAATTCCTTGTTGATATGACTAGTCTATCATTCCTATTAAGCCAGGCTCTCACAATAGCTCATGACAATTCTGTCATACAGGTATGCTCATGACACGTCGGTTAATCTATGACATGTTTGCCTGGATATCTATGTTACCCTCCATCCATGGAGTTTTGAAGCATACGCCTACATTTTCTATATTTTTTTGCAGCACCATTATAATAACATGTAAAAACTTTTCACACGACGCTGTCTTTTACACAAGAAGGAGAGGTACATAGATGGAGCGAATAGATGAGCACTATTCAAAGGACCCAAAGTATCTGTGCTTCAATGCAATTAGATGTAGAAAACATTTGGAAGACCTATTTGTTGTCTATGATAATTAAGGGATTCGTTGCAAGGAAAACAAATTTTTTTCCTACGAGAGAACGAATAAGCCCAAGATCCAATCTAGTAGATGCTACAAATGAGTGGTAAAAGGTATACATACCCTTGTAGAACACATACATTTAACGATCTAAAGATCGTGGGCAATGCAGTCGTACTTTCGTCGGATCAATCCGATGTAACACTACATGAACGATTTGCATGGAATTATATATGGTTTTGGTATGATTTGCATGGAACTAACCCGGACTGACGTTGTTTTCAGCAGAACTACCATGGTGTTGTTTTTTGTGCAGAAATGAAAGTTCTCCAAATGAGCTGAAACTTTTTGTGGATTTTTATGGACCAAACGAGAACCATTGGGCCAAAGCAGCACCTGGGGGGTGCCCCGAGGGGGGCACAACCCAACACGGTGCGCATGGGCTCCCAGGCGCGCCCCGGTGGGTTGTGCCTACCTCGGTGGCCTCCCGTACCCCTTCTTCACCCTATAAATTCCCAAATATTTCAAAAACCCTCACGGAGACCCTAGATCGGAAGTTCTGCCACTGCAAGCCTCTGTAGCCATTGAAAACCAATCAGGACCCCGTTCGGGCACCCTGCCGGAGGGGGGAATCGTCACCAATGGCCATCTTCATCATCCCGGCAGCCACCACGATGAGGAGGGAGTAGTCCACCCTCGGGGCTGAGGGTTTGTACCAGTAGCTATGTGTTTAATCTCTCTCTCTCTCTCTCTCTCTCGTGATCTTGAGATGTCACAGTCTTGATATATCATGGGCTTTGTTAACATAGATGGATCATATGATGTTTCTCCCCTCTCTACTCTTGTTGTGATGAATTGAGTTTACCCTTTGAAGTTTTGTCTTGTCGGATTGAATGTTCAGATCTGAGAACACATGATATATGTCTTGCATATGAATACCCATGGTGACAATGGGGTATTATTTTGATTCACTTGATATATGTTATGGCACTCAACTTGTGGATTCCCGAGGTGACTTTGGGGTAATCTATGCATAGGGGTTGATGCACGTTTTTTATTATCTTTTCTTGGATAGAAACTTTGGGGTCTCCTTGTAGTTCTTTATGTGGATTGAGTATTATAAATCTGAAATTGTTTGATACATATCGTATAGTTAACTCATGGGTACTCGCGGTGACATTGGGGTATCTAGGTGACATTAGAGTTGGTTGATATGTATCATACAATGTTATTTTAGTACGAACGCTTGATTAGATCGACTAGAAAGAATAGCTTGTTGTTATTTTAGTACAAACTCTAGGATAGATTGATCGGAAAGAATAGCTTTGAGGTGGTTTCGTACCCTACAAACAATTTCTATCTTTTTTTCTCCGCTAGTAGGAACTAGGGAGTGATTCTTTATTGCACTTTGAGAGATAATCATATGATCCAACTATGTTACCATTGTTGAGAGATTGCACTAGTGAAAGTACAGACCCTAGGCCTCATTTTCAAGCATTGCAATACCGTTTGTCCTCTGTTTTATCAATTGCCACCTTGCTGTTTTTTATTGTTCTTATTACAAAAATCAATATCTACTATCCATATTACACTCGTATCACTGTCTCTTCGCCGAACTAGTGCACCTATAAAAATTACCATTGTATTCGGTGTGTTGGGGACACAACAGACTTTTATTATTTGGTTGCAGAGTTGTTTGAGAGAGACCATCTTCATCCTACACCTTCCACGGATTGATAAACATTAGAACATCCACTTGATGGAAAATTGCTACTGTCCTACAAAACTCTGCGCTTGCAGGCCCAACACATGTCTACAAGAATAAAGTTGTGTAGTAGACATCAAGCTCTTTTCTAGCGCCGTTGCGAGGGAGGTGAGTGCTTGAAGGTATATCTTTAGATCTTGCAATTAAATCTTTTAGTTTCTTGTTTTATCACTAGTTTGGTTTATAAAAAGAAAACTAAAAAAATTGAGATTGAGTTACCTCAAATTGTTCGTTATCTTTATAATGACTATCTTGAGAATAAGGATTCCGATAATTGTGCTCAATTGCTAGAAAAAGAATTCAACAAAAAATTTGGCACAAAAACGTTGGATGATGGGCATGATTGCAATATTGCTACAATGAATTCTTTGAATATCCATGTTGTTAATGATGATTGCATTGGTCATGATAATGATGTCTCCTATAAGAATGTCGATTTTTGCGAAGCGAATTGGGAGTGCAAAAGCACACCAAAAAGGGAAGATAGATTTTGTAGGAAGCATAAATATTTAGAAACAAAAAAGTTCCAAGAGAGGCTAGATGATTGTGCTGAAAGATTTAATATTTTTAGCCATCCTTGTGAACTTTGCAATGAACATGGTCATTTAAATCTCCAATGCTATTTGTTTCATGATCAAATCATGTCCAAAAATTGTGATAACTTGATTACCCTTGAGCATCATAGAGAGCTTAGTCTTCTTTTGGGGTATGAAGAAATGAAACGTATAACTAAGGGTATTCCAAAATTTAATCTCAATAGATTTCTTGATTTTGATCTAGAGGAAATTTATATGTTTTGTGCGGTAAATTGCATTGAGAATCCTTATATTGCCAACTATCTAAAGACAAGAAAACAAATAGAGTATGAAGAGAGTAATAATGAAAGGGGAAATATTTCCCAATACCCTCCTAGTGTTTATTATGATGAATCAGGTAATGAGGAGGAGCTTCCTATCCAATCAATCTCTTCAACAAGAAGCTCGAAAAAATTGATTAAGCCCACACATGAGGTGTTGAAGAAGAAAAAGAAAACAAGAAAAAAGTAGAGGTAAAAAGGTAACTCTCCCAAGTAATATTGCCCCTATCACCATTGTGCCTCATGAAAGTGAATCAAATATGTTGATGGAAGATGATGATATTGAGTATGATTTTGTGATGCCTAATACTTGGTGTAATGATTATGCTTGGGAAGACAATGATGTCTTTTATGATCTTGAAAATCTTTTTGGCACTTGCTTGGAAGAATATGATAATAATGTTTGTTATACTATTGGTGCCATTCATGCTATTGATAGGAATGATTATGATGATATGCAAAACCACAAGCTTGGGGATGCTATGTTTGATGACTATGAAATGTTTGAAGATTTATTTGCTAAAAATAATGCTTGTCCTAAGCTTGGGAATGCTTTGCTTAATGAATATGATCCTTTTATTCCTTCTACTTTCGATAAGAAAATTTATTATGATGATAACATGCTTCCTATTTATGATGATTACAATGATGAAAGTGGGTTTGGAAGAGTTTCAACTCTAGGTAGTAGTGATCCCACTATTTTGGAGGGTGTTGAATCTTATTACAATATTGATGAAAGTGGATTTGGAGAGGTCATGGCTTTATTTAGCGATACATCCACTATTTTGGAAGAGGTTTCAATTGACTATGATGAGAACACAGTTGCTACTTATGACGATTATTATGATGACATGTATGCCATAAAGGGTAATAAATTTTCTATGCTTTTGGATCATGAAAAGAATGCTTTATGTGATGGTTATATGGATGAATCTATTCATGATGATAATGAAAATTATTATGAGAGAGGAACTTATGATTCATGATGCTCTTGTTATGTTTCAATCTTTATCTTTTATGTGAGCATCATTGAACTCATCATGCCTAGCTAAAAGGCATTAAAAAAAGCGCTTGTTGGGAGACAACCCAACACTTTTATCTACTGTTTTTGTGTGTTCACATGATTGTGCTACTGTATTAATCATGTTTAATTGTTTTTGTTTCAATAAAGTGTCAAGTAAAGCCTTTGGGATCATGTTGGGTGATAGTTTATTTGATCTTGCTGAAAAACAGAAACTTTAGCGCTCACGAAAATAACTCTCATTTTTAACAAAAGAGTGATTTTGAGTTGATTCTTTTTGCAGAAGATTAATATACAAATTTCTCACGTGGTCCTAATTGTTTCATAATTTTTGGAGTAGCAGAAGTATGGTTTGAGTACAGATTACTACAGACTGTTCAGTTTTTGACAAATTCCGTTTTCAATGCATAGTTTGCTTGTTTCCTAGTTTCTGTGGATTATATTGCTCAATATAAATTGTAGAAATGATATGTTATAGTAAGAATTGTGTGGAAACAATTGTGAATCTTGTCTTTGACAGTACCAAACGTGAAATGGTTTGCTCTTTATCATACTAACCTATATCACAAGGTTCCGTTAAGTTTTGTGTGATTGAAGTTTTCAAGTTTTGGGTGAGATGTCGATTGAGGAGAATAAGGAGTGACAATAACCTAAGCTTGGGGATTCCCAAAGCACCCCAAGGTAATATTCAAGGAAGATCCAAGCAACTAAGCTTGGGGATGCCCTAGAAGGCATCCCCTCTTTCGTCTCCAACATTATCGATAACCTCATATGGAGCCATGTTCTCATTCGTCACATGATATGAGTTTTACTTGGAGCGTCATTTTATTTTGTTAGGATTTGCTTGCTGTTATTTAGAATAATGTTTTGCATCTTTTATTTCAATAAATATGTCAAGTATAGCCTTTGCGATGTTTATTTTAAAAGTCTACTTGTTGCTGTTTGAAAACAGAAAGTTGACCGCTGTTGTAAAAATTCCCTAGAAAAGTCAGAATGTGAAAAAATGTTGAAACTTTTTGCATAATAATCTCTGATAAATTTTCTACAGTTTTGTAAATTCTCATATTTTTTGGAGTTAGGGAAGTATGATGAATCTTGCATTCTTTACAGACTGTACTGTTTGGGAGATTGTTGTTATGTCTGCATATGTTTGCTTGTTTAATGATTCTATTTGAGGATAGGAGTATTACATATGCAGAGGACTTTAGTAGGTAATGTTAAATAATAATTTTATTGATTTTCTATAGTAGAGAATGATAAGGTTTTGCATTGATTCATAGTAAACAATTTCCACCGCCGTAACCTTTTGTATCCACGAGATCCCATCTTGGAGCCTTCGCTGTCGCTCCGCCGGAGGGGGAATCGACCACGGAGAGCTTCTACATCAACACCATAGCCACTCCGATGAGTTGTGAGTAGTTTACCACAGAC
Organism: Triticum aestivum; assembly: GCF_018294505.1. NCBI lineage: Eukaryota > Viridiplantae > Streptophyta > Magnoliopsida > Poales > Poaceae > Triticum > Triticum aestivum. The sequence continues at coordinate 738,479,436 of NC_057801.1, forward strand.
CTTCGGGTCCATAGTTATTAGCTAGTTGGCTTCTTCTCTCTTTTTGGATCTCAATACAATGTTCTCCCCCTCTCTTGTGGATATCTATTCGATGTAAACTCTTTTTGCGGTGTGTTTGTCGAGATCCGATGAATTGTGGGTTTATGATCAAGTTTATCTATGAGAAATATTTGAATCTCCTCTGAATTCTTTTATGTATGACTGAGTTATCTTTGCAAGTCTCTTCGAATTATCAGTTTGGTTTGACCTACTAGATTGATCTTTCTTGCCATGGGAGAAGTGCTTAGCTTTGGGTTCAATCTTGCGGTGTTCTTACCCAGTGACAGAAAGGATTGCAAGGCACGTATTGTATTGTTGCCATCGAAGATAAAAAGATGGGGTTTATATCATATTGCTTGAGTTTATCCCTCTACATCATGTCATCTTTCTTAATGTGTTACTCTGTTCTTATGAACTTAATACTCTAGATGCATGCTGGATAGCGGTCGATGTGTGGAGTAATAGTAGTAGATGCATGCAGGAGTTGGTCTACTTGTCACGGACGTGATGCCTATATACATGATCATGCCTAGATAATCTCATAATTATTCGCTTTTCTATCAATTGCTCGACAGTAATTTGTTTACCCACCGTAATACTTATGCTATCTTGAGAGAAGCCACTAGTGAAACCTATGGCCCCCGGGTCTATCTTTTATCATATAAGCTTTCAATCTACTTTTATTTGCCTCTTTACTTTTTGCATCTATATTATAAAATACCAAAAAATATATTTATCTTATCATACTAACTCTATCAGATCTCACTTTCGCAAGTGACCGTGAAGGGATTGACAACCCCTTTATTGTGTTGGTTGCGAGTTCCTTGTTTGTTTGTGTAGGTACGTGGGACTTTTGAGGAGCCTCCTACTGGATTGATACCTTGGTTCTCAAAAACTGAGGGAAATACTTACGCTACTATTGTTGCATCACCCTTTCCTCTTCAAGGAAAACCAACGCAAGCTCAAGACGTAGCAATACGTCTCCAACGTATCTAATTTATGAAGTATTCATGCCATGTTTACAACAACTATATATGGTTTTGGTATGATTTGCATGGAACTAACCCGGACTGACACTGTTTTCAGCAGAACTACCGTGGTGTTTGTTTTGTGTGCAAAAATGAAAGTTCTCCAAATGAGCTGAAACTTTTTGTGGATTTTTTATGGACCAAAAGAGAACCATTGGGCCAGAGCAGCACCTGGGGGTGCCCCTAGGGGGCACAACCCACCAGGGCGCGCCTGGGCCCCCAGGCGCGCCCCGGTGGGTTGTGCCCACCTCGGTGGCCTCCCATACCCCTTCTTCACCCTATAAATTCCTAGATATTCCGAAAACCCTCACGGAGACCCTAGATCAGAAGTTCTGCCACCGCAAGCCTCTGTAGCCATCGAAAACCAATCGGGACCCCATTCCGGCACCCTGCCGAAGGGGGGAATCATCACCGGTGGCCATCTTCATCATCCCAGCGGCCACCACGATGAGGAGGGAGTAGTCCACCCTCGGGGCTGAGAGTTTGTACCAGTAGCTATGTGTTTAATCTCTCTCTCTCTCTCTCTCGTGATCTTGAGATGTTACGATCTTGATATATCATGGGCTTTGTTAACATAGATGGATCATATGGTGTTTCTCCCCTCTCTACTCTTGTTGTGATGAACTGAGTCTTTACCCTTTGAAGTTTTGTCTTGTCGGATTGAATGTTCATATCTGAGAACACATGATATATGTCTTGCATATGAATATCCGTGGTGACAATGGGGTATTATTTTGATTCACTTGATATATGTTATGGCACTCAACTTGTGGATTCCCGATGTGACTTTGGGGTAATCTATGCATAGGGGTTGATGCACGTTTTTATTATCTTTTCTCCGATAGAAACTTTGGGGTCTCCGTGTAGTTCTTTATGTGGATTGAGTATTATGAATCTGAAATTGTTTGATACATATCGTATAATTAACTCACGGGTACTCGCAGTGACATTGAGGTATCTAGGTGACATTAGAGTTGGTTGATATGTATCATACAGTGTTATTTTGGTACGAACGCTTGATTAGATCGATCAAAAAGAATAGCTTGCTGTTATTTTAGTACGAACTCTATCTTAGATTGATCAGAAAGAATAGCTTTCAGGTGGTTTCGTACCCTACAAACAATTTCTATCTTTTGTTCTCCGCTAATAGGAACTCAGGAGTGATTCTTTATTGCACTTTGAGGGATAATCATATGATCCAACTATGTTAGCATTGTTGATAGATTGCACTAGTGAAAGTACGGACCCTAGGCCTCATTTTCAAGCATTGCAATACCGTTTGTGCTCCGTTTTATCAATTGCTACCTTGCTATTTTTTATTGTTCTTATTACAAAAATCAGTATCTACTATTCATATTACACTTGTATCACCATTTTTCGCCGAACTAGTGCACCTATACAAATTACCATTGTATTTGGTGTGTTGGGACACAAGAGACTTTTATTATTTGGTTGCAGGGTTGTTTGAGAGAGACCATCTTCATCCTACACCTCCCACAGATTGATAAACCTTAGGTCATCCACTTGTGGGAAAATTGCTACTGTCCTACAAAACTCTGCGCTTGAAGGCCCAACACGTGTCTACAAGAATAAAGTTGCGTAGTAGACATCAAGTACATATTCGTTGTTTGTAGGGCACTGATGTTTCACACCTGAAGTTAATGCTTTCACGCCAACTCGTCAAAGTACAATTGTATTGTTAGACCAAATTTTAGCAAGATTAGTTGTAAAATGCAAGCACATACATGTTCATTGTTTGTAGCACACTGTTGTCTCGTAACTGCAGTTAATGCTCTCGTGACAGCTTATGATAGTAAAACCATGCACGTATGCCCACACCATGACACATCAATTAGGCTGGTCAGAGCATGGTTAATAATATAACCAACGGTCAGCTATAAGAAGTTGCCATGTCATCTATAACCAACCGCCGGCATGTACGATAGTAAGTTTTAAATCTGTACTAGTTTATTAATAGTTAGCCCACCTTACATCCTCATAAAGCGTCTTGAGTCTCGTGTTTCAGCTGACTACTAACCAAGAACCCACTTCTCTTTTCTCTGATCTTTTATCTCCTCCAACTAAGCAAATATATATTATTCTATTCCTTATAGTCTACTTATGTCACCCTATTGTACTTGCTCTCATAGTGGGGATAACTTAGCCAGTAACATAGCAGATTCCAAGACAAATTTGCTTATGTGTCATGTAGTTAATGAGGAGAGAGGTGCTTAGAGTAACATAATATGTTACTGTAACATAGCGCTTTCCGAGAAAAGATGCTACAAGTTAATAAATGAAGTCATCTATGACACTACTACTATGTTACTTTGCACTACGAAGGTAGTAACTTATACTAGTGTCAGTGCCATATGCATGACACTAGTATATGTTACTCCCCACTATGGCCAGCCTTAATCTATGTCTAACCAGCCGGATTGTTATTTTTTGAGTTGCGCTCGGTAATTGATGCTACCTTCCACATGTAAATTCTAGAAGCGCGGACATAAAGCTATTCTAAATATATATTCCGCAGCACCACTAATAGTATATAAAACTCTTCAAACCATGCCCCTTATCCAAAGGAGAGATGGACATAGATGGAGAGCTAGAGCACCGTTCAAAATTTTTCAAACTCCGACTGCTCTTGTTTCCTGAAATAAAATAAAATTAATGAAGAAAACCACCCACGATGCAACTACTCCCTCCATTCACAATGTAGTGCGCCCTTGCTTTCCGGCATCTAAATTTAATCGTAAATTTAACCAATGAGACTGACTGCGGCGGGAGTAAAAATTGTACCCCGAATTCGGATAGGTCTCGTTGTTTAAATTTATGGTCAAATTTAGATCTCGAGAAACGCGAACGCTCTACATTGTGAAATGGAGGGAATATTACCGTCCATGAAATGCTTTTTGTCCTCTACCTTGGCTGCGTGTATCGTCTGACTAGACTCCAGCGAGACCAGCTGTGATTGTTGTTTTTTAGCGCACAATGGACCCGTAATTGCAGTTAATGCTCTCACGTCAGCTTGTGACAGTTAAAACGTACTACTACAGGAGAGAGGGGCAAGCTAGATGGAGAGGAGAGGCGGAGCACCGTTCAAATTTCAAAATTTCGAAAGCAGCCGCGCTTTCCACAGGAGTCAAATAGGGGGGTATGACGCAAAACGGGAATGGAAACCAGCGTGGCCTATGATGATGGGCCTATATAGGCTGGCAGGAGGCACGAAGAAGGAAAGAAAATGTCTCACGGGCTCGCATTGGCCCGTTGGGGGCTCCCCGCACTGGCGCGCGCCGATTTGACCTGCCCTCGTTTCTTTCCTGAAATAAAATAAAGCCGGCTGCCCCCACCCCCATCGGACGGCCGCGCGGCGCGGGCGGCTAATCCCGGGCCGTCCGATGCCCGCCGCGGTGCGCCCGCCCGAATTTCAAATCCGCCCCGCCCGTGCGACGCCCCGCGTGCCCACACGCTTTGATGGGTGGCAGCGGCGGGTGATTTCGTCGTACCTTCCGGGGCAATACGGTAATCTCGCCTCGGAAAAGGCGAAGCGGCAGCTGGCCCTTCGCTATTTTGCTTGCTCTGTGTCCCCTGTTTCCTGCCCCCCCTCTCCCATCGCCTTCCCCTTCCTCTCCCTCTTCCGCTTCCGCCGCCTCTTCTCCTCCCCCGCCGCCGCGTCGCTCCTCCGCGCCGGCAGAGGTGAGTTCTCCTCCACCTGGTCCGTCTGTCCGTCCCGTGCTCGTGCTGCCGCGCCTGTCGGTGTGGTTTGGTCGCTTCGTTGTGCAGAGCGGGGGGTTTTTTGGCGTCGAATTTGGGGTTTTTTGCTTGTGGTTTTCTGGGCGATTTCCTGCCGATTGCTCGTCTCCGGACGTCGTTGCTTCGTCCGTGGGTGTTATCGGGGTGGTAGGTTGGAGGCTGATGGTGCCGTTCATTTCTGGGGTATTTTTGCCACCATTTTTGGGGGTTTTGTGTGTGTTTCTCCGGGCGATTTTCTGCCGATTATCCATCTCCGGTCGCTGTTTCTTCGCACGGGGCTGTGATTAGGGCTGGAACTTGCAATCTGGTACTTCCGGTCAACAGGGCGAGGGTTTTGGTGGGGGTTTTTGGGTCCGATTTTCTGCTCTGTTTCTGGGAGCAGAGTATCTCTGACTATACTCTGTTTTTTCGCTGCAGTGTTTGTGGAGCTCCCGCTGATGGATGCGATGGATTCGGTCGCCGTGATGGAGGTGGCGCCGGTGCCGGACCCGCTCTTCGTCGGCGCCACTCCCCTGATCCCGGCGCCACCGGAGTCGGAGCTCGTGCTGCGCCGCAGCGCCCGCTGCCTCGGCAGGCCACGTCTCCCAGTCTACGCGGAGCCGGAGGAGCCCAAGCAGTCCGCCGGCCGCCGGGGTCGCCCTAAGAAGAAGAGGGACGAGGAAAACCAGGACCCGGCTCCGCAGGTCGCGGCCAAGGTGCCCCGGAAGACCGCCAAGGTCGAGCCAAAGGAGAGGAAGCCGATGCCGGTGGTTGGGCCGGAACCGGTTCCTGCTGATTTCACCGGAGCTGCCGCGGAGGACGACGCCCTCGGCACGGGAAAGAGTGCCAAGCTGCGGGTCAAGGAAACCTTGCGTGCCTTCAACAGCCACTACCTCCACCTTGTCCAGGTAGCCTCGTCTGTCTGAACTCTGAATCTTCAGGTTCTTTTCAGTTTACTGTATGTTTTGTCTGACTCTGACTCTCTGCTTATCTGTGTGCAGGAAGAGCAGAAAAGAGCACAGGCTGTCATACAGGAGATTGCAGCCAAAGGAGCTGCCAAAAATAAGGTGTGGATTCTCGTGCAGTTCAAATTATGGCCATGTTTGGATCATGGGGTTAGAGCTAGTTTGGGTTAGTTGAAGGCTCAAATAACCCAAAAGTATCCAAACAGGAAGGGTTAGAGTGGGTTAGTTTCATCTAACCCAACTATCCCGGTGGAGAGGTGCTTATTTGGGTTAGAGTGGGTTAGAAAATAACTCTAACTCTAACTGTGTTAGAGTATCCAAACAGGGCCTATGTTTCTACATGTGTCATGCCGCCTATCTCTTAGTGCTGTAACTCCTGTTCATTGTGGCGAATGGTCAGATTTGTAAGTTCTTCTGTTGTCCTTGTAAATGTAGGATGGCAAGAAAGGGGGCGAAGGCGAGGCCAAAGAAAAGCGCCCGTCTAAGCGGCCTGATTTGAAAGCAATTACAAAGGTGTTCTGTTCTCTGCTTTTATTTTCATTGGTGCAAACCTACTTGAGTTCTTTATTTAGGCTGACCTTGCCATAATTGTTGAAATCTTAGATGCAAGAGAACAACTCTTTTCTTTATACGGAGAAGGTGTTAGGGCCAATACCAGGTCAGTCTGTCCTTCTAGTTCTATACCAGGAAGAAATTTTTTAATTTGAGTTATTGTGAACATGATTTCAGTTTTTAGTATCCACCATATTTGATATTACGTTACCACCCTTTGGATGTATGATGCCCTGATATCCTCCTTCTCAGGGATCGACGTCGGGGATCAGTTTTATTCTCGTGCGGAGATGGTGGTCTTAGGCATTCACAGCCATTGGCTGAATGGAATTGACTATATGGGTATGAAATACCAAGAAAAGGTAACATCAATAAACATTTCCATAGCAACTGTCATACCGATCATCTTTTCCTCTTTTATCCCTTTAATGGTTGACGACAACTTGGTTAGTCCCAATAATTTTTCTGTCCTACCACATATGATTATTGCCAATGTGGAGGAGTGAAAATGATCACAGAGAAAATAGCTGTATCTTGAAAATAGCTGTATTGGTTAAATGTTGAAACTGCAAATTCAAAGCTTAGTACCTTTGTGCGCTGCTGTCTCCTTGTATTGACTCTTCGTGTAGACAAAACTTAAGTGACAAACCGCTGTACAAGTTGTGTTTAGTGTTGACTCTACATGATCTAGAGAGTATAACAGTCATCAGCCGACTACTTTTCACATGCCATTGTGTGACTGCAGGTTGTGACCCACTCATAGCAGCGCTGTTCATGAAAGTGTTTTTAAGCGATGCTTAAGCGCTGAGCGATGGCAAAACGTTTTGCCTTGGCCCTAAGTGGTACATTGAGCGTTTTTTTAAAAAATTGACCAGAATTTGGCTGTTTTTAAACAACTTTTGCTTGGCTGCTTGTGCAATAATGACAATTTGCTATTTATCTTAATATTAGGGTCTATTTGAACTGAACTGCATTTTAATTGGTAATTTGCTTGCTGTGTGAACCTCATGTGTATTTGCTATGGTGTGAACTTAATTTTAGATGCTATTGTCCTGTGCATATTATTCAAAAACAGTCAAATTCTGGCATTTTGAAAATGCTTAAGTGCAGCTTAAGCGCTCTTAAGCGTTTTTTAGGGTTAGGGTTTAGGATTAGCGCTTCCGCTTCGCTTCGCTTATGCTTTCCCATTTTTTGAAAATTGTATAGCAGTAAGCTATATAACGTTTCCACTTTAGATCTCCCAACCGTCGAATTGATTTGCTGGGTGCAATTGTAATCCCTTCCTAAATTCTACTCTAGTTACCTCCTATTTCATCTCCAAGTTGATAAGCAACCATAATTTGATTCGTGCTAGAGTAGAATTTGTTCAGATCATCTTCATATGTTTTGTTGGTATTTTTAGTTAGCTAACACTTTTGACATTTATGCAGAAGGAGTACGAGAACTTCACTTTCCCCATGGCAACTTGCATTGTCATGTCAGGGATATATGAAGATGATCTGGACAAGGCTGATGAAATTATTTATACTGGTCAGGGAGGGAATGATTTACTTGGCAACCATCGCCAAATTGGTTCTCAACAACTGAACCGTGGAAATTTGGCATTGAAGGTTAGTTTTAATGGTTCTTATTTGTTACATGTCATTAAAGTAAATCTAATGTTGTTTGTAATAGTTTCTCAATTTGTTTGCCAGTGATAACTTAGTCCATCTTCTAACTTGAATCTTCTTATATGTTAGAGTTTTGGTTGCCATACAATCTTGGAAGCTGTTTATCTTTGTTTCACTGGAATCATGCCTAGCAATTTGCAATTTGCTGATTTTCTCATGCATCAATACCAATAGCAACTTTTTGATATATTGTATGTTCATTTCTTGTCATGTCGCAGAATAGCAAGGATAATGGCAATCTGATACGAGTTATTAGAGGTCATGTGGCCAAGAATAGCTACACCGGCAAAATCTACACATATGATGGCTTGTACAAGGTCTTATCCTTCACTTATCCCACATCGTTCACATTTAGACAATGTCACGTCAACAATATGTATCTTTGACTGTTGCTTTTGTATGTATATGTTAGTAGAAAATTACGAATTGTTTCATCGATACTAGTTTTGGCCTTTATCAATATGACCATTTTGTCTATTAAATTAAATTATAAAAGTTGACTGCATACTTTCTAGAAACTCTTGTATTTATGAACGGAGGTAGTTTGATTTAAATGAATTAATTTTGTTTGATTACTTCCTTTACCACACTAGTTGTTACTCCCTCCGTTCCAAAATAGATGACTCAACTTTGTACTAACTTTAGCACAAAGTTGGGTCATCTATTTTGGAACGGAGGGAGTACTTGTTATTGATGAATGCTGGGTAACTCTCTCTGCCCTTTGGCACTCAACCACAAGCAGGATAAGAAATAGCCAAATCCTTACCCGGAAATATAGTTGTTCATGAAACAACAAGATATGGTTCTGCTAGCATCTGCTAGTTCTGTACTTTTGTTATCTTCCTTTGGCTAATATTATTCCCCTCTGTTTTCAATCTGTAGGTTGTAGATGACTGGGTGCAGAAGGGAGTACAAGGACATGTGGTATACAAGTATAAATTGAAGAGGCTTGAGGGTCAGCCGTCATTGACAACCACTGAGGTATATATGCGTGAAACCTGAACTTAATTCCCACTGTATGTTGTGGTGGTGCTACAGAATTTCTTCTGCAACCGTGTACTATCTGATTTACAGATACAAATTAAATTATGATTTGAGGGCATAAAATTTGCTCAAGTTTAGCCTACAGTAAGTTACATGACTGATGCTGGTGTAAGAATGCTCAACCGATGCTTGTTTTGGCGCTATAGATGGGTCTGAATAGAAAAAAAAATCTGTCACAAGGCAGATTTATCTCCAGTATGCTCACTGCAGGTTGAAGTAATCTAAAGATGATTGGTCTCTGTTTTTTATATCTTGATGCTGGATATATTTAACACCTCAACACACATTTATCTGTATTTTGTTCTTTGCCTTACTTTTTCCACATAAATGTTTATTTCTGCAGGTGCGATTCACTCGTGCGGAAGCTCCCAGAAAGATTTCTGAATTACCTGGGTACATGATAGCTTTCCCGTTTTACCTTTCGTGATTTAATATGTTTATGATGGAGTTTTGATTTTTCAATCGAGGAATCTCAAACTGCTGAACTATTAATGTTTGTTCCCCACCCTGCTACCTATCCTAATAGGAATCATGTGCTGCCTTTTATTTGATAGGTTGGTTTGTGATGACATCTCTGGAGGACAGGAGAACATTCCAATTCCTGCTACTAATGTGGTCGACGACCCACCTGTTCCTCCATCTGGTATTACTAATTCATGATTTACGTTTTTTGTGTGCTTAAGTTTCAGCAGACAGCATATAACACCCAACAAGTAAAAACAACAATAAACAAACAAAGACTCTTAGTCCCAAACTAGTTGGGGTAGGCTAGAGTTGAAATCCATAAGATCTCAAAACCTAGTTATGGTTCTGGCACGTGGATGGCTAACTTCCACGCACGCCTGCCCATGGCAGTTCGCTGGTGATACCAGTCCTGACAGACTCCTCCCATGTCACGTTTGGTCTACCCTGACCTCTCATTATCATCATGCTCTATCCTTCTGCTATGCATTTGTGCTTCTGTAGGCCTGCGTTGTATATGCCCAAACCATCTCAGATGATGTTGGACATGCTTCTCTTCAATCGAACTCAAAAGCAACTAGGCAATCCAAGTCGTTTTGCCATCATCCTGGGATGTTCACTGAGCCTCTGTTGGCTGTGTAAAAACTGCCTCCTAGGAGGATGTAAATCCCCTCTCTTTCCAATGAAGCAGCTTCCCTAGAACTAGTTACCCCAACTCTATCACATATATAATAATTCCGGACCCGATCCTTTGTTGTTTGGCCACCTATCCACCTTAGCATGTGCATCTCTAGTATAGCAGAAGCTTCATGCCACTTCATCCACCCGACTTTGATTCGACGACTCACATCTTCATTGATATCACCATCTCTTTGCAGCATCAACTTCAACAAAACGTCTGTTGGTGCAGCACTCTCAGGTTAAGATTTATTTAAATTCAAGACCAGATATTTCTCCATGCATGTTCTAGTATATCTCTCAGCAACAACTCAACCTGGCAATTGGGTCGGGTTGACCTCTACCAGACCCATGCCCAACTACACTATTGGGTCAATCCTCAAACCACGACCCTACCCATGGGTCTAGAAAGGGACCCATTCCCTAACCACCGGGTAACCCGACCCAGTCGGGCACCAATCGGGAATGGCGGCACAGGCCATTTAAATATATTTTTTATGTTTATCAATTTTGTTTGCCCAAAATTTCAAGGAAGGTGGGGTCCTTTCAACACAATTTTTTATAACAAAGCTTTTATATGCCATATGCCACAACAAGTAAGTAGGTAGTCACCCTCCTGCTAGCTTTATAGTGATACAGATGCCATATCTTCATTGGCTGTTCGAGGTGGTACTAAACTACCTGCAGTTGTGAGGTAGTAGTCTCGTGCGGCTTGTATCTGCATGGGCCGATCTCAATACGAATTTTGGACCTGTAATGCTTCAGACCTGTGTGAATGATAAAAGGAGCAAAGCCTTCTCATGTGTCAGATTGTTGGTTGAATGACAAATTTTGGTCTGAGTTCGTCTTGGACTCCTTGTTTACTGCATGTGCACTGTGGCCTGTGTACCAGTCATAGTTCAAAAAAGCGCTAGGCGTTAATTGTGCGTTTTGCCACCGCCTTGCGCTTTATTGACCAAAGCGCATATGCTTATGTGCAGTTATGCACAGATTAAGCGTAGTTATGCGCAATGCGTTTTGCCAACGCCTAGAGCCCAGGCGCGCTTAAGCGCTCGCTTAGGAGCGCCTTTTTTAACTATGGTACCAGTCCATAGTAATAATATAGTACTCCCTCCGTTCTAAAATAAGTGTCTCATGCTTAGTACTCACTTTAGTACGGTTAAGCACTTAGGCTGCACGTTGTGGGCTGACCAATGATTACTCTATTTTGCTGGGAAAGCTGGCAGCTAGTTCTGAACTGCATAGCAGTCTACTGGATGCTATTTTAGAGAAAAATATCTATATAAAATGACCTTTTCAAATAGCAATTGGCAAGTAAAAATAAATAAATATGATTATTAATATTAATCGGGTGACCCATGGGCACAAACTTACGCCCATACCCTAGGCAAGATCCATGGGTGAAGATGGTGACCTACCCTACCCATTCAGGTCGGGTGGCCATGGGCGGCCAAGCCCATGGGTTGGATTGCCGGGTTCAGCAACAGCTGCAATTAATAGTCATCAGTTTTTATCATATACAGATTTCTTATGTCAGATTTCTTTGAAGTGTTCTTCTATCAGCTTAACTACCATGTTCTTTCTATTTTGTTTGTCTCCATGTCCTCTTTTTGTCTTGAAAATATGCAGTACTCTTTAGTGGCTAAGTTATTGTCTGCTTTTGGATCCCTTACCTTTGGCAATGCTGTAGGTTTTGTGTACTCCAAATCGCTAAAAATCTCAAAAGGCATGAAGATTCCATCTGATTGTGCTGGCTGTGACTGTGAAGGTGATTGTGCTAATAACAAAAATTGTTCATGTGCTCAACTTAACGGCTCGGATTTGCCTTATGTATCATTTAAGAATATTGGCAGGTAAAGTGTAACGGTCCAAATTCCTTAGTTAGGCAAGACCATCTCTTGCTTTGTGAGCTAATGGTTTTTCTTTAGGTTAGTGGAGCCCAAAGCAGTTGTATTCGAGTGTGGTGCTAACTGCAGCTGCAATCGAAACTGTGTCAATAGAACATCTCAACAAGGGCTGCAACATCGCCTAGAGGTTTGTATTTTGCTCTTCATCTAATCTTTTAATGTTTCCAGTTTTCACTTTTCTACCTTGCGAGGAACTTTCGCATGTGCTAATCTGATAATACTGCAATATTATATAGATGTAAGTGTAGTTGATAATGATGGCTTTGGTATATTTTGTGTATTTGTATTTGTGGTAGTAAAATTCCATAGATAAATCACATGTTATATATGCGGGCTTGACTTAAATAGTTTATTTTAACCAAACATCACTCATTCTCTATCCATTCTTCAGTTTTCGTCCCTCTAGGTTTATTTACGCCACTGCCATCGTTTATCCTGCGTATTCCCTATTTTCATTCAAGGAAGACACTACACATTTTAGTGATTCCAAATTTTTATATTAGCATGCCCAATGCCTGGAAGCAACCGTATCTGTTAATTTAACTGCTGTCCTATCTCTTGTTACGTTTCCCATCTTTTATATGCTGCAGTTGCTCAACAAACTGAATCCCAATGTAGGTTTTCAAGACGGCTTCCAAAGGATGGGGTGTTAGGACCTGGGACACGATCCTCCCGGGGGCTCCAATCTGTGAGTATGTTGGGGTGTTGAGGAGGACTGAGGAAGTGGATGGTTTGCTACATAACAACTACATATTTGACATTGATTGTCTTCAAACTATGAAGGGTTTAGATGGACGGGAGGTACTAATTGCTTCACTTCAAGCTTTCATTTTGCTTACATTACATCATTTGTCTCATTGCTCGGTTTCGTAGCTTGTTTCTGAAAAATGGGGGGTCGTAAACTATTTGTTTCTGCTCTTGCGCAGAAAAGGGCAGGGTCTGATATGAATATGCCATCACTTCATGCTGAAAATGATTCCGAGGCACCACCGGCACCAGAGTACTGCATAGATGCTGGCTCTATTGGAAGTTTCGCAAGGTTCATAAACCACAGCTGTAACCCTAACCTCTTCGTCCAGTGTGTCCTAACCAATCACCACGACGTGAAGCTAGCCAAGGTGATGCTTTTTGCTGCTGACACGATACTTCCACTTCAGGTGAGTTGATTTCTGTTGCGTCTCTGTAATTTTTCCAGTTACAGCCCTATAACTTCTCTTGAGTTCTAATAACTGGTATGTGCTTTGTAGGAGCTCTGCTATGACTACGGCTATGTCCTGAACAGCGTCGTTTCTGCGGATGGCGAAATTGTCAAGCTGCCATGCTACTGTGGTGCCCCAGACTGCCGCAAGCGACTCTACTAGCGGAGCTCTTCTGTTCTGGATTTTGGAGAAAGCAGAAGTATATGTAGTATTGGGAGCATGAACGTGGCCATGCCTGCTGTGTATATGACAAGCAGGACATCCTATGATTATTAGCAAAAGAAGCGCGTTCTCATTTTGTGTAGGATAGATGACATGCTGGACATGCTAATTATATTTAGCAAACGAAGTTTGTCTATGTGGTGACATGATATTTTGTGAACAACTGATCAACTGATATTTTGTGAACAACTGATCCATATAAGCGATGGAAGGATTAACCGATCTTTAGACATTTTTATGTGTTCCTTGCATCATGCTTCTGAAATCCCTCTTCATATTTCAGCATATTACACATAATTCGGTGTGAGTGCTGTGTTCTGCTGTCAAAATTATGACAGAAGACGAGATATAATTTATTGCCATATAATTTCTTCTCCTGTCTGTCTCATTGCTCGAGAAATGCCAGCCTGTGCTCTCTGTGGCTGTGGATGCTGATTGATGCTGCTGACATACTGCTGTCGAACAAATTAATCCTCGTCAAATTCATATATCAGCATTAGTTTATGTCTCCTCTTGGGTACAGGTAATGTTTGGGGTGGCATATTTGTTGCTTTACAAGTTTAATTTCCTGCTGATTTTGGGCTTTGCTGCCAGCAGTGGTATGGCAGTAAATGTATGAACTTTTTGGATAGGTGCAATGAGATATAGATGGCACTAGCTGTGCAGGGTTAAGTTCTTGCCAATTTCTGTCATGCCGATCTTAATGGCCAAGGAAACAGCAGTGCATAAATCTCAGCCTGGCGAGGCCTCTCGATCTCGACGCGTGCCCATCCTCTCCTGATCGAGACCGAGCGAGAAATGATGTCCGCCAACGGCGACTCTCCGGCCGGCGCCGCCGTGACGACGCCGAGGTCGCGGCTGCCGCGGTGGACGCGGCACGAGACTTTGGTGCTGATCCAGGCGAAGCGCGTGACGGAGCAGCGCGCGGCGCAGCCGGTGCGGCTCAAGTGGGCGGTGGTGTCGGCCTACTGCCGGCGGCACGGCGTGGAACGCGGGCCCATGCAGTGCCGCAAGCGCTGGGGCAACCTCTCCTGGGACCTCAAGAAGATCGTCGCCTGGGAGAAGAAGCACGCCACTGCCGCCGCCGCCGTCGCGGGCGACGCGGACTCGGCGGCGCCGGAGCGCGAGTCGTTCTGGGACATGCGCGGGGAGGAGCGGCGCGCCAGGCAGCTGCCGTCGTCGTTCGACCGGGAGGTCTACGATGCCATCGTCGGCGCCGGCGGCGCCGCCAACCAGCTGAAGCCGGACTCTGCCGAGGAGATGGAGCTCGCCGACGACGCGGACGAACACCCGCCGTCGCCGATGATGGTCATGCCCATCCAAGGTAAGCGCCGCCACTTCATTCCACGCACATGCACTTGCCACTTGCCACGTACTCATATGTGTCGCACGTTTTTTTGCGGCTGCGCAGCGAGAATGTACGTGCCGCCGGCCTCCTCCCGGTCCCAGCACGAGTGCTCCGATCCGGCGACGGAGAGCGCCAAGAAGCCGGCGTCGGACAAGAACTCGACGTCGCAGCAGGACAGCGAGGCCACGTTCGGCGCCGGAGTCGGGGCGGAGGACACGGACACGGCGACGGCGACGCCAACGGCAGCGGCGGGGACCACGAGCATGGGGAGGCAGATGTCGGAGGCGCTGGAGAGGGCAACCGTTTGCTGGCGGAGCAGCTGGAGGCGCAGAGGGCGAACTGGGACGCGGACAGGGAGCACCGGAGGGCGCTCCTCGCCGCCGTCAACAAGCTCGCCGACGCCGCCGCCAGGATCGCCGAGAGGCTCTGACGTCTCGACCGGATGAGTTCTCGTCGTCGTCACCGATCGATAGCAGAGATAGGAGATGAAGCCGATTCAGAGTTTCAGATACTACTAAGTTAGATCAAAATTAAGAATGATACTTTCCGTATGACTATCAAATCTATCATAGATAATGTTGAGTATTCTTCTCTAGTTGTTCCTGATGTGAATGGTGAATTGGCCTGATATGATGATGGAATAATGTTTGTTGTCTAGATTAATTCCTTGCAGGATGTACAACTACGAATCCGTCCAGGTAATCGCTATAGCTGGATCAGTTACTAGTGTTATTTATTTTGGGAGAAACGTATTGTTAGACAAAGTGAGAAATTGACAAATCAATTTTCTCTATTTGTGTTGAGAGCATACTTTTTTTCGTGACTTGTGGCGAGAGCATGGAGACCTCCTAATCGTCGCCTTCTGCGTCGTATAGGTGTTCACGCGCCCACGCGCAAGCAAATTTGCGCTGGCCCACCAGGCGAGCGATCGCTCGCCCAGCACTGGTCAGCTGTTGACTTTTGCGAAAAACACAAAAGAACAAAAAGAATCACAAACAATTGAAATAAATTTCGTGAATTCAAAATTTTCATGGATTTGAAAAATATTTCACAAATTTAAAAAGATCATGAATTCGAAAAAAGTTCATGGATTTTAAAAAATAATAATCATGGATTAGGAAAAAGTTTACGGATTTTGACAGAAAAATTTGAGGATTTGAAAAAAATTCATTGATTTTGAAAAAAAATCACGAATTTGGAAAAAGTTTGTGGATTTTAGATAAATCTTCAATTTATTTATTTTGTCCATTTGAGTGTATTTGAACAAAGTTCATTGGATTCAATTTTTCAGGAATTTGAAAACAGTTCACATGTTTTCAAAAAAGGTTCACGGATTTGAAGAAATTTCCAATGTTTTTATCAAATCCCACATATAAAAAATAAAAGAAAAAGAACAAAAAAAGAAAGAAAAGAAAAAACACTAGAAGAAAACACACTGCAATTCGTAAGTGGGCTGGCCCGCTTGGTCGGAGGGTGTCCACTGGTTGGTGAAATTCACGATAACCGACGTTTAAGGCGCGGAATAGGATCGGGCGAGCATGGCCTTCATGGCCTATGGGCCTAAACACATTGGTAGATAAAATGAGAAATGGAGAAATCAATTTCCTCCATTTGTGGTGACATGATACACAAGTGTAACGCTCCCAAAAGCAACTGTAGCAGAGTCGTCATATCTGCACTCATCATGATGCAAATGGATCATATGCATTTGGAGGCTGATCACACAATGTACAAATTTATAGTCGTCATATCTCAGCCTCCATAATCATTATTTTAGTTTCTCAATTCAAGCACTTCAATTGCCTCCACATTTAAACGTGTAGCCCATCAAGCAAATTTGCACATAGTTTTTAGCAAGGTTCATGAACAAAAACATGAAATCAACATGCCATCGCGTGTATACACTTCCTTTCCCTCCCCCGGCGTGTGCACTGTCCCTTTCCTCTCCGGCGCGTGTATCTTACTTTGATGTGGTGGACCTAGAACATATCAGCGCCATCCGCGTCGCCTGCCAAAAGTCTTGCGCGACTAGATCCATGGTGTTCAGATCCAACATGATGGACCGATTCTCCTCGGCTATCCGTTAAGTTGTCGCCCGACGCTCCTCAATTTCGAGCCCACCTCCGTCTCTTAATGACATAGTATGTTCTTTTCCATAGCATCCCATCTCACCTTATTCTGTTGGATCTTCTTCTCATCCATCTCTATTTTTCTTGTTTCCTCTTCTCCACGTACTCGTTCCTTATCCTCATAAACTCATCGATCTTTTTTTAATTGCTTCCACCTCTCCTTCTCTCTTGAGCTTCTCCATTCCTCTTTTCCTCCTGTGAGGCCTACCCGTGCTAGAAGTAGAAGTGTGACTTCTAGGCACCGTTCCCTCTCCATCACCATTATCATTTTCACCGCCATCCATCTCCAAATAGGAATTATTGCACTTCCTAATTTTTGGACCGCTATCATAATTCCAACAATGTTGGAGGCCAAATGATTTGCCCTTCGACTTCGCCATTTGTCGGTAGCACTTCTACGTATTATCCTAAAACAAACAAATGCTCAAATTGACGAGAATGCTAAAAGTAATGCAAATGTGGAAAGAAACAACAAGATTCCTTACACATTGGTTAATGGTGACACCGCTAGGAGCTTCACTTGCTCCAAACAACCCACCCAGCGGCTGCACATCTTTGAAGGGTACCCCATTTGTTTGTGAGAGATTTGGTGGTACAATTTTTTTATGCCCAAGATCATGTTTGAAATGATCCTCGATGCACTTCCAATATTTTGTGCTTGTTTGATATTTCCTTGTGACCGAACTGAAAGAGATATCTTACAATCCCCGCACAAGAGCAATATCATCGTCTGGGATGTTGTTTGTGTCTCAAATTGCTTTCTTCCTCGATGAGCCAGATGTTTGAATTGATCCAAATCCTCCTAGGTATGGGTTTTTCAATAACAGTTTAATAGCAAAGTCCTAACCCAATATAAGGATGTTTTGAATTGATTTGATAGATAAAGTATTGTTATTCCAAATTTTGATCCGCTTCAATATCATCGATGCACCCTCAAGATCAAAATCATTTGTCCCATCGATATCTTTACTGAGAACCATTGCGGCACCGACGGGAGGAAGTTTGTGCATGCATGCGTCGACATAGGGTTTGCCACCCCTGCGTTGGACTCGTACGGTAGGGTGGATGAGGTGCTGGCCTAGGCGGTGGTGTCTGGCCATCAGAGGCGCAGGAGCCACATCAACTGTTGAAGTTGCTGGAACCGACTCCAAGCCGATGGTTGTGATTCGGGGGTCGAGGCGACGTTGATGACATCGTAGGAAGGGGCCGAGAACTACCAAAAGCGGTGAAAGGAGATGCTACAAAGAAGGAGGGGAGGCGGCATGCATCCGGGAAGAGCAGGGAGAGGGGGTCAATCGCACCCAACGATTTTCAAGATGTAGTGGTTTTCAGATATCTTACATGAGAACTGCAGATGATTGTAATAAGTACTTGATTTCTTCATGACTAATGCGAGTTTGTGATCTTACATGCACTTTCACCTATCCATATTTGCTAGCCTCTTCGGTATCGCGCATTGGCCACTCTCACCTTGAGACTTGGTGCATCCTTCGCTGGTACATCCAAACCTAGTTGGGGAACTTCCTCTTGTTATCCTACACATAAAACACCTATCTTTCTCAAAACATCCACCATACCTATCTATCTTGTCATTTCCATAGCCATTCCGAGATATATTGACATGCAACTTCCAACATCATTCATTACATGACTAGATATATTTATTGTCATTCATTAGATGTTTTCTACATCATGTTTATTTTTGAGTTATGAGTACAATTACTGTATTGGTCCTTCATTATAGAGTGTGTCACTACCTGGTGAGGATAAAAAAAGAAAAAGAGTGCCACAGAGGCCACTGAAAAAAGAGAGAAAAGGGAGAGGGGGCATCACTACTATACTTTTTGCATACCTATGTGCTTCAAATTAGCACCATTGCATTCCGCATAGAGAGCTTTCACATGCTAGAAGTTTATATACTAGTTGGAGATTTTAAAATTATAGAACTTAGTTTGTGAATTCCAAGGATGAGCTTCCTCAAAGGATCTAGGTGTTATACTTAGGTTTCTCAGTATTAGCTTTTGGGTAAATCCATTGATACCCGGTGGTATTTGTACACAAAGGTGGTTGGATGGAAGGAGGGGTGGTTTGTGCATTTGACACCAATGGTATACCTCCCACGTTGGGAATAGGTACACCACCTTAGAGCATTGTGTCCAACCTTTCTTCCACCCTACATCAACTTGGGCTTCTAGTTCAATTTTTTGGTTGGCTAGATTAGCCAAATCCTTAGATGCAATTTCTTATCATCTTCTGTTGCAAAGATATTAGTCTCATGAGGATCCGAAAGCACTGGATTCCCATCTTGAGACATTTCTCTCTAGGGCAATGAGGCTCTAGTACTAATTGAAAGGACTGAGATGGACCTAGAGAAGGGGTGAATAGGTACAATATTTTTTTAAATTATTACTAAGCAATTTTAGGCAATAGTGTAGAATATGAAAGTGAGCCTAACAATTGCAAAGGTAACTCTAGTGCTAGCGTTGTAACCAACAACAACTAATAGATAGGCAAGCAAACACAATATGATAAAAGTAAAGACAAGGAAACAAATAAACCACACGCAAGGAGTTAGGGATAGCCAAAAATCTGGAGACGAGAATGTATCCCAATGTTCACTTACTTGGAGGGAAGCTAGTCACATTGGAGGTGTGGGTATTACCAAAAAGGGACACCAATACCACGATGGCTCACCCTATTCTTGTAAGATATCACCAGGAAGGCAATTCTCAACCACTAGTGGTAGACCTTTGAGGTGGTCTCAAAACCTTCACAAACTTTCTGGAGTAATCATAATGAATGATTCCTCTCCGATAACTCCTACCATCTAGGAATCCCCAACCTCCAAGAGTAACGCGAACAATGGCAAAAGTCTCAAGACTTCCTCAAACCAGACCTACCATGGGTTAACTAGTTCTTTCAACACTACTCACTGGACTTCAAGATTAAACCTAACAACCCTTCCTACCTTTGGAGAATCGTAAAAAACCAGATCCACCACCTCCGCAAAATCTCCTTCATTATTACTGGCGAGTGATATTTTTACACTCATTTCACCTTTGTTTAAACCGATATATGTCAGTTAAAAAGAGTTATTCGCTCCGATATTGGTACTAATGACTAACGAATGCAAATGATTCCATAAATCCTCTCTTTGATGTGTTTCCATGGGAAATGGGCTAAAAAGTAAAAGAAAATCACATGTGGAAATAGAATGGAAGGAAAATGGAGGAGGAATGAATCACCAGGAGACGTCTGTGCGAAGGCAACACAAAATACGGTGTTCCATACAGGCACGAGCGCCCATATGGCATGGATTCCGAGGCAGATCGTCCAACCCAACAACTTGATAGTTAAGACAAAGATTTTATTCTAGTAGCTAAAGTAATTTTGTAGCCTTTGTTCTATTTATTTTAGACAACCAAAACATGTCATGGGACTGTTTTTGAATGAAATGATATTAAGTAGGGATAACTATGCACAAGAGAAAGTCTTTCAAGACTTGGGAGTTGAGAAAATGTAGTAGAAGTGATGATTGAATTGCTCAACCCCATGTTGTTAATTTCAATAAACTTGATAACACTTGTGGATTAAATTGTCTAGAGGAACTTAGTTGAAGGGTGAACGAGATTATGCCAAAAATCTGTGTTGTATCTCTTTCATGGTGCTTCAAGTCATTGCTGGTGCCATGGCCCAACTACTATATGCACGTATGCATGTGTAAATGTGGCTTCGTCACCTTTCTTAATGTTATGCCGAGGACTCTGCTGGCCAATGAATGATCCACCAAGAGTGATATCTCAGATTTCGGCTATGAGTTTGTTACCGTATGTGGTGGCAACAATACAAACACATATTATTCGACTTTCCCTTGAAATGGTGTGTATGTGGTAAATAAAAGGAATTGATGGAAAGAGCTCGCAAGATACATATATCAGAGGTCCATAGTTCCTAAACATTAAGCCACAACGAAAACCTATGCATGATCACTTAGTTGGCATAATCCCTTCACGTGACAATCAAAGTTCCAACATACAAAGATTGAAATAAAGTGCTTAAGGGATTTGAGGGGGTAATGATTGTGAGTGTGCTTAAGAGCATCAGAACATCATATTTTACTACATGCTTTTACTCCCTAACCTATGGTTTATTGGCTCTATCTAAAGAAAAACTCTTCTGTGCATTCCCGACAAGCAAGTTTTGTCTAGTATAAATAGAATAGATGGTTGCAAAGTTGTTTTATCTAGTAGATCAAGAACTTTGTGTTGATTATCTTTGCTTCACTAACACTTGCACTATAACCATGCTGTTGGGTAACGTAGCATGCAATTTCAAAAAAATTCCTACACCCACGCAAGATCTATCTACGAGATGCATAGCAACGAGAGGGATAGAGTGTGTCTTGTTGGCGAATGCGGTAATTTCAAAATATTTCCTACGATCACACAAGATCTATCTAGGTGATGCATAGCAACGAGAGGGGAGAGTGTGTCCATGTACCCTCATAGACCAAAAGCGGAAGCGTTTAGTTAATGCGGTTGATGTAGTCCAACGTCTTCGCGATCCAACCGATCCAAGCACCGAACGAACGGCACCTCCGCGTTCAACACACGTTCAGTTCAAGGACGTCCCTCCTACTCTTGATCTAGTTGAGGCCGAGGGAGAGTTTCGTCAGCATGATGGCGTGGTGACGGCGATGATGAAGTTACTGGTGCAGGGTTTCACCTAAGCACTACGACAATATGACCGAGGTGTGTAACTGTGGAGGGGGGCACCGCACACGGCTAAACAATTGTCAACTTGTGTGTCTAAGGGGTGCCCCCTCCCCCGTATATAAAGGAGTGGAGGAGGGGGATGGCCGACCCTCTATGGCGCGCCCAAGGGGGGAGTCCTACTCCTAGCGGGAGTAGGATTCCCCCTTCCCAAGTTGGAGTAGGAGAGGAAGGAAGAGGGAGAGAGAGGGAAGGAAAGGGGGGCCGACCCCCACCCAATTCGGATTGGACTTGGGGGGGGGGGGCGCCCTCCACCTGGCTGCCTCCTCCTCTCTCCCACTAAAGCTCAATAAGGCCCATACATTCCTCGGGGAGTTCCGGTAACCCCCCGGTACTCCGGTAAATGCCTGAACTCATCCGGAACCATTCTGATGTCCAAACATAGTCGTCCAATATATCAATCTTTATGTCTCGACCATTTCGAGACTCCTTGTCATGTTCATGATCACATCCAAAACTCCGAACTACATTTGGTACATCAAAACACATAAACTCATAATACCAATCATCATTGAACGTTAAGCATGCGGACCCTACTGGTTCGAGAACTATGTAGACATGAACGAGACACGTCTCCGGTCAATAACCAATAGTGGAACCTGGATGCTCATATTGGTTCCTACATATTCTACAAAGATCTTTATCGGTCAAACCGCATAACAACATACGTTGTTCCCTTTGTCATCGGTATGTTACTTGCCCGAGATTCGATCGTCGGTATCTCAATACCTAGTTCAATCTTGTTGCCGGAAAGTCTCTTTACTCGTTTCGTAATACTTCATCCCGCAACTAACTCATTAGTCACAACGCTTGCAAGGCTTATAGTGATGAGTATTATCGAGAGGGCCCAGAGATACCTTTCCGAAACACGGAGTGACAAATCCTAATATTGATCTATGCCAACCCAACCAACACCTTCGGAGACACCTGTAGAGCACCTTTATAATCACCCTTTTACATTGTGACATTTGGTAGCACACAAAGTGTTCCTCCGGTATTCGGGAGTTGCATAATCTCATAATCTGAGGAACATGTATAAGTCATGAAGAAAGCAGTAGCAATGAAACTGTAACGATCATGATGCTAAGCTAACGGATGGGTCTTGTCCATCACATCATTCTCCTAATGATGTGATCCCGTTCATCAAATGACAACACAATGTCTATGGTTAGGAAACATAACCATCTTTGATTAACGAGCTAGTCAAGTAGAGGCATACCAGGGACACTATGTTTCGTCTATGTATTCACACATGTACTAAGTTTCCGGTTAATACAATTCTAGCATGAATAATAAACATTTACCATGAAATAAGGAAATACATAATAACTTTATTATTGCCTCTAGGGCATATTTCATTCAGTCCCCCACTTGCACTAGAGTCAATAATCTAGTTCACATCGCCATGTGATTTAACATCAATAGTTCACATATGTATGTGATTAACACCTATAGTTCACATCGCCATGTGACCAACAACCAAAGGGTTTACTAGAGTCAATAATCTAGTTCACATAGCTATGTGATTAACACCCAAAGAGTACTAAGGTGTGATCATGTTTTGCTTGTGAGAGAAATTTAGTCAACGAGCCTGTCACATTCAGAGCCATATGTATTTTGCAAATATTCTATGTCTACAATGCTCTGCATAGAGCTATTCTAGCTAATTGCTCCCACTTTCAATATGTATCCAGATTGAGACTTAGAGTCATCTAGATCGGTGTAAAAGCTTGCATCAACGTAACTTTTTACGACGAACTCTTTATCACCCCCATCACCGAGAAACATTTCCTTAGTCCTCACTAAGGATAATTTTGACCGCTGTCCAGTGATCTACTCTTAGATCACTATTGTACCCCCTTTGCCAAACTCATGGCAAGGTACACAATAAGTCTGGTACACAGCACAACATACTTTATAGAACCTATGACTGTGGCATAGGGAATGACTTTCATTCTCTTTCTATCGTCTGCCATGGTCGAGCTTTGAGTCTTACTCAACTTAACACCTTGTAATACAGACAAGAACTCCTTCTTTGACTGATCAATTTTGAACTCTTTCAAAATCTTGTCAAGGTATTTACTCATTGAAAAATCTTATCAAGCGTCTTGATCTATTTCTATAGATCTTCATGCCTAATATGTAAGCAACTTCACCGAGGTCTTTCTTTGAAAAACTCTTATCCAAGTATCCTTTTATGCTATCCAGAAATTCTATATCATTTCCAATCAACAATATGTCATCCACATATAGTATTAAAAAGTTACAGGGCTCCCACTCACTTTCTTGTAAATACAAGCTTCTCCAAAAGACTGTATAAAACCATATGCTTTGATCACACTATCAAAGCATTTATTCCAACTCCGAGAGGCTTGCACCAGTCCATAAATGGATCGCTGGAGCTTGCACATGTTGTTAGCACCCTTTGGATCGACAAAACCTTCTGGTTGCATCATATGCAACTCTTCTTCCAGAAATCCATTCAGGAATGCAGTTTTGACATCCATCTGCCAAATTTCATAATCATAAAATACAGCAATTGCTAACATGGTTCGGACAAACTTAAGCATTGCTACGGGTGAGAAAGTCTCATCGTAGTCAACTCCTTGAACTTGTCGAAAACCTTTTGCGACAAGTCAAGATTTGTAGATAGTAACACTACTATGAGCGTCCATCTTCCTCTTGAAGATCCATTTATATTCTATGGCTTGCCGATCATCGGGCAAGTCCACCAAAGTCCATACTTTCTTCTCATACATGGATCCCATCTTAGATTTCATGGCCTCAAGCCATTTCGCGGAATCTGGGCTCATCATCGCTTCCTCATAGTTCGTAGGTTCATCATGGTCTAGTAACATGACTTCCAGAACAGGATTACCGTACCACTCTGGTGCAGATCTTACTCTCGAAGACCTACGAGGTTCGTTAGTAACTTGATCTGAAGTTTCATGATCATCATTATTAACTTCCTCGCTAATTGGTGTAGGAGAATCACTGGAACTGATTTCTGTGATGAACTACTTTCCAATAAGGGAGAAGGTACAATTACCTCATCAAGTTCTACTTTCCTCTGACTCACTTCTTTCGAGAGAAACTCCTTCTCTAGAAAGGATCCATTCTTAGCAACAAAGATTTTGCCTTCGGATCTGTGATAGAGGGTGTACCCAACAGTTTCCTTTGGGTATCCTATGAAGACACACTTCTCTGATTTGGGTTTGAGCTTATCAGGTTGAAGCCTTTTTACATAAGCATCGCAGCCCCAAACTTTAAGAAACGACAACTTTGGTTTCTTGCCAAACCATAGTTCATAATACGTCGTCTCAACGGATTTTGATGGTGCCCTATTTAAAGTGAATGCAGCAGTCTCTAGAGCATAACCCCAAAACGATAGTGGTAAATCAGTAAGAGACATCATAGATTGCACCATATCTAATAAAGTACGGTTACGACTTTCGGACACACCATTTCACTGTGGTGTTCCAGGTGGCGTTAATTGTGAAACTATCCCATGTTGTTTCAAATGAAGACCAAACTCGTAACTCAAATATTCTCCTCCATGATCAAATTGTAGAAACATTATTTTCTTGTTACGATGATTTTCCACTTCACTCTGAAATTCTTTGAACTTTTCAAATGTTTCAGATTTATGCTTCATTAAGTAGATATAACCATATCTGCTCAAATCATCTGTGAAGGTCAGAAAATAATGATACCCGCCACGAGCATCAACACTCATTGGACCGCATACATCGGTATGTATTATTTCCAATAAGTCAGTAGCTCGTTCCATTGCTCCGGAGAACAGAGTTTTAGTCATCTTGCCCATAAGGCACGATTCGCAAGCACCAAGTGATTCATAATCAAGTGATTCCAAAAGTCCATCAGCATGGAGTTTCTTCATGCGCATTATACCGATATGACCCAAACAGCAGTGCCACAAATATGTTGCACTATCATTATACACTTTGCATCTTTTGGCATCAATATTATGAATATGTGTATCACTACAATCAAGATTCAATAAACCATCAACATTGGGTGTATGATCATAAAAGGTTTTATTCATGTAAACAGAATAACAATTTATTCTCTGTCTTAGATGAATAATCATATTGCAATAAACATGATCTAATCATATTTATTCTCAACGCAAACACCAAATAACATTTATTTAGGTTCAACACTAATCTCGAAAGTATAGGGAGTGTGCGATGATGATCTTATCAATCTTGGAACCACCTCCAACACACATCATCACTTCACCCTCAACTAGTCTCTGTTTATTCTGTAACTCCTGTTTCGAGTTACTAATCTTAGCAACTGAACAAGTATCAAATACCCAGGGGCTACTATAAACACTAGTAAGGTACACATTAATAACCTGTATATCAAATATACCCTTGTTCACTTTGCCATCCTTCTTATCCACCAAATATTCAGGGCATTTCCGCTTCTAGTGACCATTTCTTTTGCAGTAGAAGCACTTAGTTTCAGGCTTTGGTCCAGCTTTGGGCTTCTTCACGGGAGTGACAACTTGCTTGCCATTCTACTTGAACTTCCCTTTCTTTCCCTTTGCCCTTTTATTGAAACTAGGGGTCTTGTCAATCATCAACACTTGATGTTCTTTCTTGATTTCTACCTTCGTCGATTTCAGCATCGCGAAGAGCATGGGAATCGTTTTCGTCATCCCTTGAATACTATAGTTCATCACAAAGTTACAGTAACTTGGTGATGGTGACTAAAGAACTCTGTCAATCACTATCTTATCTGGAAGATTAACTCCCACTTGATTCAAGCAATTGTAGTACCCAGACAATCTAAGCACATGCTCACTGCTTGAGCTATTCTCCTCCATCTTTTAGCTATAGAACTTGTTGGAGACTTCATATCTCTCAACTCGGGTATTTGCTTGAAATATTAACTTCAACTCCTGGAACATCTCATATGGTCCATGACGTTCAAAACGTCTTTGAAGTCCCGATTCTAAGCCGTAAAGCATGGTGCACTAAACTATGAAGTAGTCATCATATTAAGCTAGTCAAACATTCATAACGTCTGCATCTGCTCCTGTAATAGTTTTGTCACCTAGCGGTGCATCAAGGACATAATTCTTCTGTGCAGC
Source organism: Triticum aestivum (assembly GCF_018294505.1). Classification (NCBI taxonomy): domain Eukaryota; kingdom Viridiplantae; phylum Streptophyta; class Magnoliopsida; order Poales; family Poaceae; genus Triticum; species Triticum aestivum. Next base: position 738,506,308 of record NC_057801.1, read on the forward strand.
AATGAGGATAAATCTCAGATCATGGACTCAGTCCGCATCATTGCTACTATCATATTTCAAATTAGTTTTCTCTAGGAAAATATAAAAAACATAGGGAAGCTACAACGCGAGCTATTGATCAACAACATAATTTGCAAAATACTGTTAGGACTAAGTTCATGATAAATTAAAGTTCAATTAATCATATTACTTAAGAATTACCACTTAGATAGACATCCCTCTAGTCATATAAATGATCACGTGATCCTAATCAACTAAACCATGTCCGATCATCACGTGAGATGGAGTAGCTTTCAATGGTGAACATCACTATGTTGATCATATCTACTATATGATTCACGCTCGACCTTTCGGTCTCTAGTGTTCCGAGGCCATATCTACATATGCTAGGTTCGTCAAGTTTAACCCGAGTATTCTGCGTGTGCAAAACTGGCTTGCACCCGTTGTATGTGAACTAGAGCTTATCACACCCGATCATCACGTGGTGTCTCAGCATGAAGAACTGTAGCAACGGTGCATACTCCGGGACAACACTTATACCTTGAAATTTAGTAAGGGATCATCTTATAATGCTACCGCCGTACTAAGCAAAATAAGATGCATAAAAGATAAACATCACATGCAATCAAAAATATGTGACATTATATGGCCATCATCATCTTGTGCTCATGATCTCCATCACTGAAGCATCGTCATGATCTCCATCATCGCCAGCGCGACACCTTGATCTCCATCGTAGCATCATTGTCGTCTCGCCAACTATTGTTACTACGACTATCGCTACCGCTTAGTGATAAAGTAAAACAATTACATTGTCGGAGTAAATGACTACTGGTAGCCATATCGGCCTCCCCCGGCTTTTCAAGACATCGGGACGACTGCGTCCCTCAAACATTCAAGACAAAGGGTCGCCTTCCCACGGCCGGCTGGTCCTGGGGCCGGTTGCAAGAAGGCGGCAAAGCTTGACCAGCTACTCTAAAGGGGCCGACTCCTAGCAGGCGGCCACCAGAGTGGCCGACCCCTGGCAGGCGGCCCACCATATTCTCCCTCAAAGTCTGCACCCACATAACAACGACAAGACGGGGCGTGGCAACAATGGACTCTGTTGCCCCCGAATCGCAGAGCGACCATGACCACAATGCACCGTACCGGGCGGCCATCCCCCGCCGGGCGCGGCATTGTTGCCATGTTTACCATGACATCATCCACGACAGGCTATCAGTACGGCCCGCAGGCAGCGGGCCCTACCTGGCAGTGACCACTCCAAGGCGGCAAGACCAGACTGGCCGACGTATGGAGGAGCCCGCTCCCAATAGTCGGCCCTCCCCCCTCTTGGGGCTTGTGCGCCATTAACTAGATAAGACGGGGTGAGGCTATAGCGAGCACCCGCCAGGCGGCAGCACTGTAGCCACGCCCACCCAGACAAAGCCATCATCACCAGGGGCAAGGCTACAGTAATGAGCAGCCGACAGGGCCCATAGGCGGTGGGCCGAGCATGTCGGCCGAGATGCCGGCAGCCGGCGGGACCCACCAGTCGGCGGGCCCCAGCGGTTGGCGGAGAAGCCGGCGACCATAGATGCTGACGGCCTGGGCCCGCGCCCAACCGGATTACCATTGTACTCCTGGGGGGTAGGCCTATATAAACCCCCCAAGACACCCATGCAAAGGGTTGATCCATTAGAACTACACACACCACATAGAGAGAAGAGGAGAGCTAGCCTTCCCCTTCTTCTTCCTCTAGCCGAACAGCTCAAGGAGCCTCTTGTAGCTACTTACTGATTTAGTGATCATGCGGAGACCCCGCAGAGCAGGACTGGGGGTGTTATCTCCTCGGAGAGACCCAAACCTGGGTAAGATTCGCCGACGTGCATGTCTTCGCCTTATCCCGTTTGCAGGCACCGGCGATATCTTACTGGCTCCCACTATGATTAGCCATCCTTTGGCATATGTCGCACCTACCACCCGACATTTGGCGCCCACCATGGGGCCAGGTGCACCGTTGTCCGGAGACCTGCTCTAGACAGGAACCTTGTTCCTTCCCAGTAAGCATAGCCAGCCCGGCACGCCCGATGGCGCTTGCCCTGACGTGTTGCATGGCGTCGACGCCGCCTGCGTAGCGAGCCGCCTCGCCGATCTTCTCGGTAAGGTTCGCCTCTTCGATGAGCCCGCGCCCGGCGCGGGCGCAACCAGCTTTGAGAGCTGCCTCATCGACCTCCTTGGCAAGCTTGACATCGCCAACGAGGTCACCTCCGACCCGGAGTCGATCGGATCCACCGACGGAATGCTTGTCAACTCCGACACGGCTTCCCTCGACGCCTTCCCCACCAACATGGTGGTGATCGACGACCCTCTTCCTCACACCGACAGCGGCGACATCATCGTCATCGAGGTGTTGGTCATTAGCCACGGCGCCGCATCTGGCGAGAACGCCCACGACACTCTGTAGACGGTGCTGCAAGACCTGTCCGCACCCATTCTGGCTGACACTAACGCCGAGACACTGGAGGCTCACCGCCTTGCCCTCATCGAGAACGGCAAGAAGATAGCCACCATGAGACGCCTGAACGAAGCCTATCAACGCGAGGTTGATTGTGCCGCCTCCGACATGCCGGCTGTTGGCGGGCCTAGCCGGCTTGGCGCTCTCAAGAAGCACGGCGTGGCCATCGCTAGCATGCTGGGGGCCGACCGCCCGGTCTACGCCACGCCGCTCGAGAACCTGCGTGCCGCTTAGGCGGCAACACACGAGCTGGACGTCTTGGACGGAGACGAGCTACGCTGCATGACAATACGCGTCCAGTAGCTTATCGACGCGACCGCAGAACGGCAAGAAGCCGGCGCCCCTGCCGAAAGTCCTCCCCCTCGCCGAGAGCATGGCGCGACCTCTCGGACGCCGACTGCGGGCGGTGCCCATGAGCGAAAGGATAAGGAGCCGGCTACTAGCCGCAGTCAGACGCGCTTCACCATCGAGCATGACGAAGAAGGCCGCCCCCGAGCCGTGGAGCGGCGAGGTGATAACCCGCCTCCTCCTCCACCCCGCAGGGAGCGATATCCATCTCCACCGCCAATTGGGCACCCAATGCTCGGCGACCGGCTAGGCCGCCGCGAAGGAGTCGGCGAGAATGACGCCTGCCACCGGATCGACCGCCTGGCGCGATCCCTGGCGCTAGAAGAGGAGGACGATGTCGGTCCACCTTGCTTCGGCCCCTGCATTCAAAACGAGCCCTTTCCCAAAGGGTTCTCGCTCCCAAGAGACACGCCCAAGTACAACGGTTCGGTGAAGCCGGAAGACTGGCTGATAGACTACTCCACTGCAGTCAGCATCGCCAACGACAATAGGCGCGTTGTCGTGAAGTACGTCCCCCTCATGCTTTAGGGCACGTCACACACCTGGCTAAACAGCCTCAAGCCCTACAGTGTCAACAGTTGGTTGGATTTCACGGAGGTCTTTAACCGCAACTTCACCAGCACGTACAAGCGGGCGCCCAAGGCACGCCAACTTTCCCTGTGTGTTCAAGGCCCAACCGAGTCCAGCCGCGACTACCTGACGCGTTGGGCCGAGCTCTGCAACTCCTGCGAAGGGGTGCACAAGGTGCAGACCATAGAATATTTCACCACCGGGTGCCGAGAAGGCACCCTCCTCAAGCACCGGCTCCTTTACGACGAGCCGGCCACACTCTATGAGCTGCTGATTATAGCAGAAAAGTACGCCTCTGCCGACTCCTTGATTAAGTCAGAGCTTCGGTTGGACGCCTCTAGAAAGGTGCTCCCTTCGGCACCCAAAACGCCGGCTGGCGACACTAGTCGGCGCCCGTATCAGAACGACAACAAGCGCAAGGCCCAGATGCCGGTTTCTGCCAATCGACAGGTGGCAACAGTCGAAGACCAGCAGCCAGAAGGGCAACCCCAGCCCAAGCATCAGAAAGGCAAGCTGGCCTGGCAGCCCGCCTTCTCCTACAAGCAAACTCTCGGCGCCCCCTGCAAGTTCCACAGTGGCACAAAGCCATCCAACCATACAACCCGGAAGTGCCATTGGCTCACCCGAATATCCAAAGGCGAGGGGCTGCTGCCTCCTCCGCCTACTGGCTAGCCACCTCCGGCTCCTCAACAGCCGACCGCTCGCCCAATAGTCGAAGCCATTCAGGACGAGTTCCCTGAAGAGCACGTGGCCTACATCGTCTTCATGAGCCAAGCTGACGACCGACGCAGTCAGCGCTGACAGCATCAAGAGGTCAATGTTGTCGCCTCCACAACCCCAGAATTCATGCATTGGTCTAAGAAGCCTATCAGCTGGAGCCGGGCTGATCACCCGAAAGTGATGCCTTCTCCGGGCTCTTATGCCATGGTGTTGGATGCCACGTTTGCAACAGAGAGGCATGTTGTTCGTTTTTCCTGAGTCCTGACCGATGGCGGAAGCAACATCAACATCCTGTATCGCGACACCATGGAGAAGCAGAACATCAAGTCGAAGCAATTCTTGCCCAGTCGGACCATATTCCATGGCATTGTACCCGACCTTTCATGCTCACCAATCGACAAGATCAAGATAGACGTCCTCTTCGGAGACAAATATCACTTCCGCCGTGAGGCTGTTTGGTTTGAAGTGGTGGACCTAGAGAGCCCCTACCATGCATTACTTGGCCAACTTGCTCTGGCCAAGTTCATGGTCATGCCTCACTATGCTTACCTTAAGATGAAGATGGCGAGCGCCAAGGGCATCATCACCATAGTCGAAGACTAAAAGAAATCAGCCGCCTACGCTCCACTCAACAGTCGGCTGGCCGAGTCCCTCGTGATTGCTGCTGAGAGAAAGATCCTTGACCGGGTCGTGGCAATGGCTGGCAAGCAGCTGGACATGTCGCTTGATCCCAAGGAATCGGAAGCTCAGGGCTCTTTCCAGCCGGCCAAGGAAACAAAGAAGATACCTTTGGACCCGGAGCACCCGTAGAGGTTCACTTTAGTGGGAACAAATCTGGACAGCAAATAGGAAAGAGAGCTCGTTGATTTCCTCCGCAAGAATTGGGATATCTTTGAATGGTCCCCAAAGGACATGCCGGGTGTCAGGGATATACCCCGCGGTATGACCCGGCCGGACTTGGCAACTCACCAGAGACCCGGCTGGAGCTTGGCAATTCACTGGCGATCCGCCCGGACATGGCGGTTTACATATAACCCACCTAGACATTGTGACTCATTAGAGACCCGGCGGGCGGATTAGACGGACGACAAGGCCCAAGGCCCTGCAAGTCGGATTATACTCTGGTGGGCCGGTTTACAAGGAAAGGCATAAAGAGTTTTCCCTCAAGGGGGTAGACTAGGATTCCAATTGTAATAGACTAGTCCTAATCCTAATAGGACTCCACATGTAACCCGCCCCTTTAACTTATATAAGGAGGGGAAGGGCACCACAAGCGACAAGCAATAAGAAACAATCTCTAGGGCTAGACACAAAGAGTAGGCTTACCGGCGACTCCCTCATGACCATAATGAGATCTAGACACAAACAACATGTAGGGTTATTACCGGATGATGTCTCCCGGGGCCCAAAGCTGTCTAAATCCTTGTCTATGTTGCGTCTCTCGATTCTGCCCAACCCCTCTCAAGCTACCACATAGATGCGTTGGCCTCGCGACTAAGTCCTCACACTAAGGACATCTGCCGTGACAATTCCATGACAGTTGGCGCCCACCATGAGGCATGGTGCACGGTGGAGTTGAGTTCTTGGAGGGATCTTTCTTAGGGATCAAGAGTTTCATGATTAAGCTGGACGACCATGGACAGAGTCGGCAAATTTATTATTGGGAGATCAGAATTATGGTTAAATTTTTGGAGCCAACAGATACAAGATCCGTAGAGATTTTAGGGTTTACGTGCGGTGCCTCACGCGCTGCTCGGCGACCCGTTGAAACCGAGGGTAGATCGTGTTTTCTGCTGCAGACGAGACCGGACAGGAATCTGATTCAACAATGGCCACAAAGTAATCGGGCCGATGTGTTGGTTTTAAGCAGCTGACACAAATCACCGAGATCGAATGAAATTTTTTCTGCTCCAAGTACATGTATTACAGTATCCGGGTCAGATTGCTATTCCTTGCTGTTCCGCCATGTTGCAACTGCTGCTCCGTACGCAGCGTCAAGTCCCGAGGCAAAAATCAATCTGACTGCTGCTGCTTTGTGCATGAAGACAAAAAATCAAGTCATCAGCTACTACTCCATTACCCACAACACATGAAGGCACTAGTATTTGCGCTAGTACAGAGTATTAGTCCAACCTTTGTTTTTACCATCATGCTACTTCCAGCAAGGCATATTACCGGTTGCAAAAAGTTGCTCACACCGGCGCGCATATTCGGGTCAAACCTGCCTGTCTGACTCGCTTCGCCTCTATTACCACGCTTCTGCCAGGACCGACGCACTGTTCTAGCTCCACCTTGCCGTCAGCCACATCACCTCGCCGTCGCTTTTCTCGCGGCCAGGTCAAGCCGTTCGACCTCGAGGCACCAGCCGCCCTACGCGGACCTCGCTCCTGTGGCACTGAGCCGCCATCGTCGGCCTCCGCCTCTACTACAGCGCTGCTCAAGCTTCAAGTATCCACTGATGGAGTGGGCCACGAGCCGCCGGTCTTCGTCCGCAGCCACGGCCCTGATCAACCGCCTCCTCCGCCGGGTCGAGCCGGCCCTATTGCCACAACCCGCCATGCCTCAATCGCAGCGGGAGAGTCGCCGCCAAGGTCGCGCTGAGTCGCCCCCGCTGGTCCGGCCCCGAGCCGGCCTCGGTTTCACCTCCACCTTGAGCATGCCCTGCCGCCGGTTCTGAACCTGCCCTGCTACCATGAGTCACCCCCGCCAAGTCGCCTGCTGTTTCTGAGTCGCCGTTCGAGCGCTGCCTCCGCCACGAGCCACCCAGAACAGTTGTCGTCGTTGCAGTGGCCTACTTTACCGACCACGTTGCCGGTTCACATCGCCACCTCCGCCGTTGGGGCTCACGACACCAGATCACCAACCTCGCGCTAAGCCGTCTCAGTCCGAGCCGCATCTCCTTTGCGCTTGGCCAAGCCACCTGTTGGCTTTGCCACGCCGCGGTTGCCGTTGAGCCGCCCTTGAGGCCTCGCCCTCGCACGGCTTATGCACGAGCTGCAGTGAGCCACCATTGGTTTCAACCGCCCCGGTTTCATCGGCCTCGCATTAAGCCTCCACTCCCGCAGGCTCCGCCCCTTGCCTCGTGCTCGCTTCCAACCACCGGCGCCTCCTATCCAGACCGGCCTGGCGTGCTGCAGGCTGCCGTGTTTTGCTCTTGCTCCATTTTTTGCTGGTTTGTGGCTCCTGCTTCACCAGTCGCCCGCTGCTCCCACTACTGCATTCGTGAGACCAACAGAGAAATGGAGAAGGAAGAGACGGGAGGCCGTCTGTTCGCGAGACATATGTGAAGTTGGATTAATTTTTTTTGGAAGGAGAGGTCAAAAGCTCGGACGATGCATACAGGAATCAACCAAAGCTGACATGATTAGCAAAAGGCCAAAGCAATTATGTATTGATGTCCAAAAAAGTAATATTTGGGAATATCCTTCAAGGCTTGGTGAATGTATGGATGGATGTGAAGGTCCGTTAAAACTACAGGAGGAATTTTTGCTTTGATCCTTACATCTGGATAAACCAGGTGATGTCCATTCAGAGTTATTTTATTAGCATGTATTGTTTGTCATCAAAGAGCAATTACTTTGGGTTGGTGGTATTTTTCTTGCAGGACCACTATTCATTACAAAGGTGTCGCAAAGGGGCATGTGCCAAACATAATTTTTGCACTAGCACTTATCCATGCCGTGCTACTCGATGGATATGTACGCAAGTCGCCGCCTCTGCTACATCAACACGACGTGATTGACTTGCCCACGCGGCTTATGACGCATGCGACTGACTTACCCGTCTGCGTGGCTTATCGCACCTGCGATTGACTCGCCCGTCCGTGCCGGTTTACAACACCACGACTAGCTCATCTGTCTGTGCCGCCTCTGATGTTGCGGTCGTCTTTACCATCCGTCTCTCGCAATCTGGTCTACATCAATACACCGGGCCGCGCCTGTCTGCATGGGCTATTTATTGAGTATGAACAAGTCACTGCTTGGGTAGCCCGATTTTCTTCTAACAATTTGGAGGCAAATTATTATATATTATCAGCCGTTGTCTGCACTAGATGGCTCAATGGGCAGGCACACAAGTCGCCGCCACTACAGTTTAGCTAACTTCAAACAGCCAGTTGGAAGGAACCATTGGCCGAGTTGCTGACACGGCTCATATGGGATCATTTATAACCCGCCGCAGTCACCTCAATCTTCTCTGGATTCACATCGCGCTATCAACACCAATGATATACACTTTATGCTATGGTCAAAATATGAAGAATCTCAAGCCAACTCTTTGAGTCATCTTAAGACTCGGGGGCTATGATGACATGACTCAGCAAATATTGCCAGTTTCAGCAAAAATCAAGAACCACGAGTCATTGGAGGGAAAATAACCCGGTCCCGGAAGCTACTGCTGCATTGATTTAAAGACTGTCAGAAACTTTCTGGCTTAAAAAGGTGCCTGGCAAACAAAAATTTCCGGCTCAATGGAAGAGTTCCGGGTTATCAAAAGAATATCCGGCTCAAGAACCGACTCAAGAGACATCTCTCTCCTACAAAGCTTTGAAGCTCTCAATATCCGATTTAAAAATCTGGCTCAAGAAAAATTTGTATCTCGCAAAGCTTGAGTTCTCAAAAAAAATTAAAGGGACCAAAGAGAGTCTGTTACAAAGCACAACTCAAACATAGGTACCCCACTTCAATGACCGTTGGGGGATGACCGTATTTGAATATAGCTTAACCCCTTTTGGTCCGACCCAGATCGTATTTGAATTAGAGTCGTTAAATATTCTTAAGGTCATTTGGGGGCTTTCTGTTCAAACATAGGTCGTATTCGAACCAAAGAGAACATAGCTGTCGGTACCCACTTGATCGGCGCAATGCCAAAACCCACTTGGGGGCTTCTTGATCGTATTCGAATCATAGCTTAACCCCCCTTGGGTCCGACCCAGATCATATTCGAATTAGAGTCGTTAAATATTCTCAAGGTCATTTGGGGGCTTCCTGTTCAAACATAGGTCGTATTCGAACCAAGGAGAACATAGCTGTCGGTACCCTCTTGATCGGTGCAATGCCAAAGCGACTGGGGGCTGCATGGTCGTATTCGAACCCTAGCTTAACCCCTTTGGGACGGTCTACTGATCATATTCGAATCAGAAGCCTTGATTTGTCTTCCTATTCTTTTTTGCATAAGTCTTTTTGCAAGCACTTTTTGAGTTTGTCTTGAGACCTTTTTGTGTTTATGTTCTAAGGCATAAAATGTTTCTGTTTGTGCCGGCTTGACTTTGAACAATAAGTCGCCAGGCATGTGACAAACTCCAATTGAAGTCATGACTTCTAAAAGAGCGGGTTATCACCCTTATTACGCAGGTAAATAAGCCGGCAGTACAATTCAATATCACAGGTATGATATTGTTATTATAGTTATGTTTAAAGTTCTGGTTCATACTAGCCCTATCTATGACTATTTTAAACATCAGTGGTTATATGTGAGATATTATGACCCGCCCTGCGGTAAACCATCAGGGTATGTGTTGTTTAAACTATGTGCAAGATTTGCAGAACTATGACTTATATAAATGATTAAGTTCAAGATCATCATCAAAATTGATGCTTCAAAATGATTATCCGTTCTGGATTTTCTCAAAGGCTATAAGCCACCGGGTTATAAAAATTCTGGCTTACAATGAATGCGCATTAAGTCGCCATTGGCCAAGAGCCACTGAGTATTTAAACTTCGGATTTACTTGTCAACCGATAAGGTATTCAAATTTCTAAATAGCCAAACTTGGCTGGATTTTCATGATAATATTGAATGATTGAGGTTTTCATACCGGATTATATTATTCAAATCTTGAATAGCCAACATGGCTAGATTTTTATTATGGTTATCAATAGCTAATATTATGATGGAGGTCTTCAAAGTCACTTCAGCGCAATGGTTATCATCTTATTAATTGACATGATTTATTTTTACAATGAAGAGAATAGTCCCGAGTCGCTGCAGGCTTACGACCCGGTAGTTGGGGGCTACATTATTCAAGTTGAGATTACATCAAATATGCAAGTCCCATGTCACTGCCGGCATGCACTATGGCACTTGGGGGCTAATGCAAAGACATTTTTTGCTCAACATTATTAAAGACACGACTCATCGCATTGTAATGAGCCAGCCCTTGGGGGCTACCAATTGCTCCTGTCCAAATTTCAAGGTACACAAGTATTAATTCATTATATTGAAAGGTCCACTACTCAGTTGGTAGAGTACAAAGCTCTTAACCTTGTGGACGTGGGTTCAAGCCCCATGGTGGAGATTATATTATATGATATTATAAATTACATACAAAGTCCCAGCTCAGTATTATCTTACTGAGCCTGCCCTTGGGGGCTACACGTTGCTGTTCAAGTTTACATGGTTATATCTATAAAGTCCCTTCTCATTATTACATAATGACTCGGCCCTTGGGGGCTACACTGCTTGAAGTTTTTATGAGCATAAGGCAATTACAAGTCCCAGGTTGCTGCAAGCATGACAAGTCGGCACTTGGGGGCTACAGGTGATATACATATGAGGGAAGGATAAACTTCAAATTCTCAATTTTGAGAAAAATAGGTGTTATATTATTATTGGAGAAATCTGCAAAGTTTATGACCCGGTGTCTGCAAAAATCATGACCCGATATCAGCATCATTTATTTATGACCCGGTAGTTTTGGCAATCATAAATCGGCAAGATCTACATCTTTAAGCCGGTCGAATATCAGTTGAATATTTCAAGACCAATATTTTTGTCAAGTTAGAGCATTGAAGGCCGACTCAAATGGACTATCTCTCTACAAGAGCCAATGTCAGCAAATTGATTATGAAGCTGGCCTATTGACCCAGATTTTTCAGAAGAAGTGCCCAGATTTTTTTGCATTGGATCAGTTTAACATGGATAAATCCAAATTAAACTGGGGGCTAATGTCGGGGATATACCCCGTGGTATGACCTGGCCGGACTTGGCGACTCACCAGAGACCCGACTGGAGCTTGGCGATTCACCGGCGATCCACCCGGACATGGCAATTTACATATAACCCACCTGGACATTGTGACTCATTAGAGATCCGGCGGGCGGATCAGACGGACGACAAGGCCCAAGGCCGAGCAGGCCGGATTATACTCTGGTGGGCCAGTTTACGAGGAAAGGCATAAAGAGTTTTCCCTTAAGGGGGTATACTAGGATTCCAATTGTAATAGACTAGTCCTAATCCTAATAGGACTCCACAAGTAACCCGCCCCTTTAACTTATATAAGGAGGGGAAGGGCACCACAAGCAACAAGAAACAATCTCTAGGGCTAGACACAAAGAGCCGTCTTACCGGCGAATCCCTCATGATCATAATGAGACCTAGCCACAAACATCATGTAGGGTTATTACCGGATGATGTCTCCCGGGGCCTAAAGCTGTCTAAATCCTTGTCTATGTTGTGTTTCTCGATTCCTCCCAACCTCTCTGAAGCTACCGCATAGATGTGTTGGCCTCACGACTAAGTCCTGACACTAAGGACATCTGCTATGACAATTCCACGACACCGAGTGATCCTAAGGATTTCGCCGAGCACAAGCTACATGTCCGAGTAGATGCAAAACCAGTCAAACAGCCCCTCCGCTGACTGTCGGAGGATAAGAGAAGAATTGTCGGTGAAGAGATAGCCCGGCTGCTCGTAGCCGACTTCATTATGGAAGTATTCTTTCCAGAATGGCTTGCCAATCCAGTCCATGTGCTGAAGAAGAACGATAAGTGGCGCATGTGCACAGATTATACCAGCCTCAACAAAGCTTGCCCCAAAGATCCGTTTGCTTTGCCCTAGATTGACCAAGTGATAGACTCCACAGCCGAATGCGAGCTATTGAGTTTCTTGGACGCCTACTCAGGGTACCATCAGATCAAGTTGGATCCGGCTGACCGCTTGAAGACCGCCTTCATCACACCATTCGGAGCCTTCTGCTACCTGAGTATGACATTCGGCTTGAGAAATGCCGGTGCCACTTTTCAGCGTTGCATGTAGAAGTGCCTGCTCAAGCAGCTTGGCAGAAAGGCCCACGTCCATGTAGACGATATAGTGGTGAAGACGGGGAAGCACGACACCCTGCTAGAAGACCTCAAGGAAACATTTGACAATCTGCGCCGTTTTCAGATCAAGCTCAACCCTGAGAAACGCGTCTTTGGGGTACCAGCCGGCCAACTCCTTGGCTTCATAGTCTCTGGATGCGGCATTGAGTGCAACCCGGTGAAGATCAAGGCCATTGAGAGGATGGAGATTCCCACTCGGCTATGAGACATTCAGAAGTTCACTGGGTGCCTGGCTTCCCTTAGCCGCTTCATCAGCCGGCTGGGGGAGAAGGCTCTTCCCCTATACAAACTCATGAAGAAAACCACTCACTTTGAGTGGAATGACCAGGCGGAGGAAGCCTTTCATCAATTGAAGAAGATCCTGATCACGCCGCCTGTCCTAGCGGCTCCGACTAAAAAAGAGCCCATGCTCCTTTACATTGCCGCAACTAGCCGGGTGGTCAGCATAGTCACCGTGGTTCAGTGCCCAGAGGATGGCAAGGCACAGCCAGTTCAGAGGCCTGTGTATTATTTGAGTGAAGTGCTGTCAACCTCAAAGCATAATTACCCCCACTACCAGAAGATGTGCTACGACGTCTACTTCACCGCCAAGAAACTCAAGCCCTACTTTCAAGAGCACCCCATCACGGTCGTTTGCACTGCCCCGCTCGCCGAGATCATGGGCAGCCGGGATGCATCCAGCTGGGTGTCCAAGTGGGCTATTGCGCTGGCTCCTTATACCATCTTCTACCAGCCTCGCACCACCATCAAGTCCCAAGTGCTGGCCAACTTCCTTGTCGACTGGGCCGAGACCCAGTACCTGCCGCCGGCACCCGACTCCATCCATTGGCGGATGCACTTTGATGGATCTAAGATGCACACTGATTTGGGAGCCGGCGTCGTCCTCACCTCTCCCAAAGGCGACAAGCTCAGATACACGTTGCAGATCCATTTTGCCACCTCCAACAATGTGGCCGAATATGAAGCAAAGCACTCATACATGGGCTCCGGCTGTCCAAAGAGCTCGGCATCCGCCGGATCTTGTGCTATGGTGACTCAAACTTGGTGGTCCAACAGTCGTCTGGTGACTGGGACGCCAAGGATGCAAACATGGCAAGCTACCGCTTCCTCGTCTAGCAACTCAACGGATATTTTGAAGGGTGCGAGTTCCTCCACGTGCCACGGGCCGACAACGAGCAAGCAGATGCCCTGGCACGAACCGGCTCCACCCGACAAGCTATACCAACCGGCGTCTCCCTTTAGCGCCTCCTCAAGCCGTCTGTCAAGCCTGCACCAGAGTCCGACTCCATCTTCGTGCCGGCTGACCCCAAGGCAGTCGGATTCGGCTTGGGAACTTCGATAAATGGCACGGGGATTTCAGCAGGCGGCCCGGGGACTGCAGCAGCTGCACCCGGCCCGGGGACTGCAGCAGTCGGCCCGGGGACTTCAACAACACAATATGCGGTGGACGACTCCAACCCACCACCTCCCAACCCAACCTCCCTAGTCGTAGTAGCCGTTTTGGCAATAGAAGAAGTCGCATCTCCATCATGGGCCCAGTCCTTCCTCAACTTTCTGGTAAACAGAGAGTTGCCGACTAATGAGGTCTCAGCCCGACAAGTTCAGCGCTAAGCTACAGCCTACACAATAGTAAACAGAGAGCTCGTTAGGCGCAACATGACTGGAGTCTTCCAGCGCTGTGTTGAACTAGAGAAGGGCATGGATATCCTCAAAGACATCCATCAAGGCGAGTGTGGCCACCACGCGGCCTCGAGATCAATTGTTGCCAAAGCCTTCCGCCATGGTTTCTTTTGGCCGACTGCTTTGGACGACGCCAAAGAGTTAGTCAAACACTGCAAGGGGTGCCAATTGTTCAGTTCCAAGCAACACCATCCGACTTCTGCACTCAAGACCATCCCCCTCACCTGGCCCTTTGCCATCTCGGGGCTGGATATGGTGGGCCCATTCAAGACGGCACGCGGCAGCATGACTCATCTACTTGTCGCCGTCGACAAATTCACCAAGTGGATTGAAGCAAAGCCAATCAAGAAGCTGAATGGGCTGACTGCTGTGACATTCATCACAAACATCACCACCCGGTCCGGCGTACCACACAACATCAACACCGACAACGACACAAATTTTTCCAAAGGAGCATTGGCCCGTTTCTACGTGACGCAGGGCATCTGACTGGACTTAGCGTCCGTTGCCCATTCACAGTCAAATGGCCAAGTAGAGCGAGCAAACGGCCTCATCCTCTCCGGCATCAAGCCCCGACTAGTCGAGCCACTAGAGCGTTTGGCCGGCTGCTGGCTTGAGGAGCTGCCGGCCGTCCTCTAGAGCCTGTGCACCACTCCAAACAAGTCAACCGGCTTCACCCCTTTCTTCCTTGTGTATGGTGCCGAGGCCGTCATCCCAACTAACATCGAGTTCGACTCACCTCGCGTCACCATGTACACGGAAACAGAGGTGGAGGAAGCATAAGAAGACGACGTAGATCTGCTGGAAGAGGGCTGGTTGTTGGACTCAGTCGGTCTGCCATCTACCAGCGGATCCTACACCGCTACCACAGTCGGAAGGTCAAGCCAAGATCCTTCCTAGAGGGTGACCTTGTGCTTCGGCTGATCCAGCGAACAGCCGACCAGCACAAGCTCTCGGCCCCTTGGGAAGGACCTTTTATCATCAGCAAGGCCTTGGGCAACGACTCCTACTACCTGATCAACGCACAGAAGCCCAAGGCACGCAAGAGAGATGATTCTGCAAGGAGTCGGAACACCCATGGAATGCAAATCTCCTCCGAAGATTTTACAGTTAATGCAGTATGTACCACACTACCTTTTGTATTAAGTACGAGACATCAGGCTCCCCGAGGAGCACTCGGGGACTACCCTCCTTTATCTATATGACGAGTATTATGCCTATGAATCTGTTAGTACATTTGTTCTTTCGTCCTGCACCGGGTTAAACCAGTTGGCCCGGGACTGGCCACCTTGAATTATGTTAGCACTACCTGCAGTCGGACAAGTAGTGTGCCGACATCTAAGCCCTCTCTTGCCAAAAGCCGCAGCTCGCAGAAGCGGCTGTTCGGCTGGCAAGAGTCAAAGGCAAGAAATGATGCCCACATGAAAAATGGCCAAGGACCAATGAGCTTACATAACACAAGCCGCCTCCCCGCCCTGCCGACCAACTGATAAGCAGCTGGCCGGCCGGCTTCCCACTCACCTGCCACAATCTAAGAAGGATGAAGTACTTGGCCTCCCAAACAGCCAAGTACTTTCCCAGCCACAGACTGCAGAGCAGCTGTTCGGCTGGGAAGACGACGACCATGGGAGGGCCGTAACGGAAAAAGCTGGAAAAAGATTAAAGGCAAGTAAAGCCAGAATCCAACATCATCATAGCACATGCAGGATAATATTTACACAAAAGGCTTTCAAAAGCCAGAGTTCAACATAGTTTGAATACACCCCCAGTGGGTGGAACTGCCAAAATTTCACGGACATTGTTCAAAAGATTGACAAATAAGAAGACAAAGATAAAATTGGCTGATTAGACCAAGGGAGCAACAGGCGAGCCTGGCTGGTCGGCGGAGACGGCGGCGCTCGCTGGTGGAGTGGCCGGGTGGCAAGTCTCGGCTTGATCATCGCCAGCAGCAGTCGGCGTGTTCACACGCGCCTCTTTGCTGGAGGCACGGTCAGGCTGAGGCTGGCCGTCTGCTCCACCATCCGGCACAACGTCTTCACCATCCTCATCTTCCTCATCCTCGCCCTCATCGCTGGAGTCGATCTCCTCCGCCGAGTCCTCGCCGTCGGCCGGGTTCAGCCCAAACCAATCCGCCGGCACCTCAGCACCGTCGTGATTCAAGTTAGGGACGAAGACGCTGGTATCGGTGTAGTCAGTGACCGCCGCAGCGCGATGAATGATGGCCGGCCGCACCGCCTCCAGATCCTCGTTGGCCTCCTGCCGGAACGTGGCCAACTAGGCTAAGTCCAGCTAGGGTACCATGCCCTGGCAAACTCCAACGCCCGTCTGGCGCCTGCCCGGGCCGAAGAAGCCTTCCATGCCTCGAAGGGGCCGACTACTACTTCCAGCTAGTCGGCAGTCCGACTAGGAGTGCGAGGAATTGTGGCATCAGGCCAGAGGGCGGAAAGTACCTGAGCTCCAATGCGCTGAAGACGGCGGAGCATCCGGTGGGCCGGCTGGAGACAGGCCTAGATGGCCAAGAGCAACTCCTCAAGCGTTCGGCGAGCATTCTGCACGACCTCAACTCCAGCCTGCCTTCGCACTTCATGATGGGACTCGATGGCCTGACTGGCGACAACGGAGTAGACAGGGAAGTACTCTGCGCAAAGAAGAAAAACGAAACACAAAGTCAGAAACCGGACCAGATAACAGGAGGCATATAAAAGGAGAGGAGGAAGGCAACTTACCGTCGATCATGTCCTTAATTCAGCCATAGCCGTCGCTCAACGGCTGATCCAACTCGGCCCAGGTCGCCGTCTGGGTCTCATACTCGGCTTGGAGGGCGGCTTCGCTGTCCTTCACCGCCTAGAGGGCCGCCTTGTGACTCTCCTCCTGGTCAACTAGCCTCTTGGCTAGGCGGTCGCGCTCCTGAGCTGCTGCACTCCGCCTCCTTGGCGGGCCTCACCCAGTTGCTGCTGTAGGGTAGCGTTGGCCTCTGCGAAGGCAACAAAGAAAAACAGTCAATAAGAATGAAGTCGCCAATAGAGATCTGGCCTGACTGCTCAGCAGTCGGCCCAAGTCTAGGGGACTACACCTAGTGGGTGCGCTGATGCGCCCCCACGAGAGAAAGAAGGCAGAATACTTACTTCTGCTTTCAGACAGGTCGGCAGTCCATTGAGTCAGCTCCCAGACATGGGAGTTTAAGGCGACCGCGTGGAGGTTATTATAGTCCTGCCAAAAAGACAGACAAACAAGATGAAGCAAGTCAACACCCGAACCTGCTTAGATGTTCCAGGCCGCCTGCTCAGCAGCCAGCTCGGAACTCGGGTACTACACCCAGTGGGTGCGCTGACGCGC
Source organism: Triticum aestivum (assembly GCF_018294505.1). NCBI lineage: Eukaryota > Viridiplantae > Streptophyta > Magnoliopsida > Poales > Poaceae > Triticum > Triticum aestivum. The sequence goes on from NC_057801.1 coordinate 738,523,558, forward strand.
CCCCACAAAAGAATACAAGAGCAAGAAGCAAAAAGCAATAAGCTTACTCGGATGGCTGTCCGCGTCGCCAGGAACTCCTGGTTGTAATTCTTTAGGGCGGTGGCCTGAGATTGAAGACGGGCCTAGACGTCCTGCGCATCCTCGTTCAACAAGGCCGTCCCACCGCCTGGCGCCCAGTCCGGCGAGCTAACGCTGGCCGCCTCCAGTTCCTGGGTCGACGAGCCGGTGCCCCTGGCCTCCTATGGAGGCGCCGCAGAGGCCGCCTTCCCCGTGTGCTAGCGTGCCGAAGACTGGACCACAAGGTCAGCCCCCATGGCCGGCTCACCTCTAGAGAGAGCGGGGCCCTGTTTAAGCAAGATGAAGGAATTCAGAAGGATGATTGAAATAAAAGAAGGAAAAATACGGTCAGAGGCCAACACTTATGCGGAAACCATTCGGGGTTCCTTCACGACCTTGTGGAAGTGGCTCACCTTCGCGACCACTTCCTCTCGCTTGCTCGCTGCGGCCGAGCTCTTGGTTTTTTTGGCCGACTACCATACATTGACGGCGTGGCCCGGCGCTTCTGAGCGCCGCCTCGTGCAGCCGGTGCGACGGATGAGATCATGCCCACCTGGTAGGACGCCGGCTGGCAGCACGGGACGGCTTCTTTATCATCATCGTCAGGCCAGTCCTCGACGCCGCCTCCACCTCCAAAGTCGCCTACCTTGCCGCCTCTGCCTGCCGCGTCATCTTCCAGAGCGGCCGCCCCCCAGTCAGGGAGGAACTGACGCTCCGGCCCGGCGGCGCCGGCTGCCGGCTGAAGATGGGCGCTTTGTTGAAGGAAATATGCCCTAGAGGCAATAATAAAGTTATTATTTATTTCCTTATTTCATGATAAATGTTTATTATTCATGCTAGAATTGTATTAACCGGAAACATAATACATGTGTGAATACATAGACAAACATAGTGTCACTAGTATGCCTCTACTTGACTAGCTCGTGAATCAAAGATGGTTAAGTTTCCTAGCCATGGACAAAAGAGTTGTCATTTGATTAACGGGATCACATCATTAGGAGAATGATGTGATTGACATGACCCATTCCGTTAGCCTAGCACTTGATCGTTTAGTATATTGCTATTGCTTTCTTCATGACTTATACATGTTCCTGTAACTATGAGATTATGCAACTCCCGTTTACCGGAGGAAGACTTTGGGTACTACCAAACGTCACAACATAACTGGGTGATTATAAAGGAGTACTACAAGTGTCTCCGAAGGTACATGTTGAGTTGGCATATTTTGAGATTAGGTTTTGTCACTCCGATTGTCGGAGAGGTATCTCTGGGCCCTCTCGGTAATGCACATCACTATAAAGCCTTGCAAGCAATGTGACCAATGAGTTGGTTACGGGATGAAGCATTACATAACGAGTAAAGAGACTTGCCGGTAACGAGATTGAACTAGGTATTGGATACCGACGATCGAATCTCGGGCAAGTAACATACCGATGACAAAGGGAACAACATATGTTGTTATGCGGTTTGACAGATAAAGATCTTCGTAGAATATGTAGGAGCCAATATGAGCATCCAGGTTCCGCTATTGGTTATTGACCAAGAATAGTTCTAGGTCATGTCTACATAGTTCTCGAACCCGTAGGGTCCGCACGCTTAAGGTTTCGATGACAGTTATATTATGAGTTTATGAGTTTTAATGTACCGAAGGAGTTCGGAGTCCCGGATGAGATCGGGGACATGACGAGGAGTCTCAAAATGGTCGAGACGGAAAGATCGATATATTGGATGACTATATTCGGAGTTCGGAAAGGTTCCGAGTGATTCGTGTATTTTTCGGAGTACCAGAGAGTTACGGGAATTCGCCGGGGAGTATATGGGCCTTATTGGGCCATACGGGAATAGAGGAGAGAGGCCGAAAGGAAGGAGGCACGCAGCCCCCCTTTGGTCTGAATTGGACAAGGGGTGCGGCCCCCTTTTCCTTCCTCCTCTCCCCCTCTTCCCCCCTTCTCCTACTCCAACAAGGAAGGAGGGAGTCCTACTCCCGGTGGGAGTAGGACTCCCCTTGGCGCGCCCCTACTAGGCCGGCCGCCCCCTCCCCCCTTGCTCCTTTATATACGGGGGCAGGGGGCACCTCTAGGCACAACAACAATTGATCTCTTGGATCTCTTAGCCGTGTGCGGTGCCCCCCTCCACCATAATCCACCTCGATAATATCGTAGCGGTGCTTAGGTGAAGCCCTGCGTCGGTAGTACATCAAGATCGTCACCACGGCGTCGTGCTGACGGAACTCTCTCTCGACACTCGGCTGGTTCGGAGTTCGAGGGACGTCATCGAGCTGAACGTGTGCTAGAACTCGGAGGTGCCGTAGTTTTGGTGCTTGATTGGTCGGGCCGTGAATACGTACGACTACATCAACCGCGTTGTTCTAACGCTTCCGCTTACAGTCTATGAGGGTACGTGGACTACACTCTCCCCTCTCGTTGCTATGCCATCACCATGATCTTGCGTGTGCGTAGGAAATTTTTGAAATTACTACGTTCCCCAACAATGGCATCCGAGTCTAGGTTTTATGCATTGATGTTATATGCACGAGTAGAACACAAGTGAGTTGTGGGCGATACAAGTCATACTGCTTACCAGCATGTCATACTTTGGTTCAGCGGTATTGTTGGATGAAGCGTCCCGGACCGACATTACGCGTACGCTTACGCGAGACTGGTTTTACCGCCGTGCTTTGCACATAGGTGACTAGCGGGTGTCAGTTTCTCCAACTTTAGTTGAACTGAGTGTGGCTACGCCCGGTCCTTGAGAAGGTTAAAACATCACCAACTTGACGAACTATCGTTGTGGTTTTGATGCGTAGGTAAGAACGGTTCTTGCTAAGCCCGTAGCAGCCACGTAAAATTTGCAACAACAATGTAGAGGACGTCTAACTTGTTTTTGCAGGGCATGTTGTGACGTGATATGGTCAAGACGTGATAAGATATAAGTTGTTGTATGAGATGATCATGTTTTGTTGAAGTTATCGGCAACTGGCAGAAGCCCTATGGTTGTCTCTTTGTTGCATAAGATGCAAGTGCCAAATAATTGCTTTACTTTATCGCTATGCGATAGCAATAGTTGCAAGAGCAATAGTTGGCGAGACGACCATGTGACGACACATTGATATAGATCAAGATGATGAAGATCATGGTGTCGTGCTGGTAACGATAGAGATCATGACAGTACTTTGGAGATGGAGATCAAAGGCGCAAGATGATCATGGCCATATCATGTCACATATTTTGATTGCATATGATGTTTATCTGTTATACATCTTATTCTGTTTTGTTTGACGGTAGCATTTTAAGATGATCTCTCACTAATTATCAAGAAGTGTTCTCCCTGAGTATGCACCGTTGCGAAAGTTCTTCGTGCCGAGACACCACGTGATGATCGGGTGTGATAGGCTCTACGTTCAAATACAACGGGTGCAAAACAGTTGCACACGCGGAATACTCGGGTTAAACTTGACGAGTCTAGCATATACAGATATGGCCTCGGAACACGGAGACCGAAAGGTCGAGCGTGAATCATATAGTAGATATGATCAACATAATGATGTTCACCATTGAAACTACTCCATCTCACGTGATGATCGGACATGGTTTAGTTGATTTGGATCACGTGATCACTTAGATGACTAGAGAGATGTCTGTCTAAGTGGGAGTTCTTAAGTAATATGATTAATTGAACTTAAATTTATCATGAACTTAGTCCTGGTAGTATTTTGCAAATTATGTTGTAGCTCAATAGCTTGCATTGTTGCTTTCATATGTTTATTTCGATATGTTCCTAGAGAAAACTGTGTTGAAAGATGTTAGTAGCAATGATGCGGATTGGATCCGTGATCTGAGGTTTATCCTCATTGCTGCACAGAAGAATTATGTCCTTAATGCACCACTAGGTGACAGACCTATTGCAGGAGCAGATGCAGACGTTATGAACGTTTGGCTAGCTCAATATGATGACTACTTGATAGTTTAGTGCATCATGCTTAACGGCTTAGAATCGGGACTTCAAAGACGTTTTGAACGTCATGGACCATATGAGATGTTCCAGGAGTTGAAGTTAATATTTTAAGAAAATACCCAAGTTGAGAGATATGAAGTCTCCAACAAGTTCTATAGCGAAAAGATGGAGGAGAATCGCTCAACTAGTGAGCATGTGCTCAGATTGTCTGGGTACTTCAATCGCTTGAATCAAGTGGGAGTTAATCTTCCAGATAAGATAGTGATTGACAGAGTTCTCTAGTCACCATCACCAAGTTAGTAGAACTTTGTGATGAACTATAGTATGCAAGGGATGACGAAAATGATTCCCGATCTCTTTGTGATGTTGAAATCGACGAAGGTAGAAATCAAGAAAGAGCATCAAGTGTTGATGGTTGACAAGATCACTAGTTTCAAGAAAAGGGCAAAGGGAAAGAAAGGGGAACTTCAAGTAGAATGACAAGAAAGTTGTCACTCCCACGAAGAAGCCCAAAGCTGAACCAAAGCCTGAAACTGAGTGCTTACACTGCAAAGGAAATGGTCACTGGAAGCGGAAATGCCCTGAATATTTGGTGGATAAGAAGGATGGCAAAGTGAACAAGGGTATATTTGATATACAAGTTATTGATGTGTGCCTTACTAGTGTTTATAGTAGCCCCTGAGTATTTGATACTTGTTCGGTTGCTAAGATTAGTAACTCGAAACAGGAGTTACAGAATAAACAGAGACTAGTTGAAGGGGAAGTGACGATGAGTGTTGGAAGTAGTTCCAAGATTGATATGATCATCATCGCACACTCCCTATACTTTCGGGATTAGTGTTAAACCTAAATAAATGTTATTTGGCGTTTGCGTTGAGCATGAATATGATTTGATCATGTTTATTGCAATACGGTTATTCATTTAAAGTCAGAGAATAATTGTTGTTCTGTTTACATGAATAAGACCTTCGATGGTCATACACCCAATGAACATAGTTTGTTGGATCTCGATCGTAGTGATACACATATTCATAATATTGATGCCAAAAGATGAAAAGTTAATAATGATAGTGCAACTTGTTTGTGGCACTGCCGTTTGGGTCATATCGGTGTAAAGCGCATGAAGAAACTCCATAAAGATGGATTTTTGGAATCACTTGGTTATGAATCATTTGATGCTTGCGAACCATGCCTTTTGGGCAAGATGACTAAAACTCCGTTCTCTGGAACAATGGAACAAGCTACTGACTTATTGGAAATAATACATACCGATGTATGCGATCCAATGAGTGTTGATGCTCGTGGCAAGTATCGTTATTTTCTAACCTTTACAGATGATTTGAGCAGATATGGGTATATCTACTTGATGAAACATAAGTCTGAAATAGTTGAAAAGTTCAAAGAATTTCAGAGTAAAGTGGAAAAATCATCGTAACAAGAAAAATAAAGTTTCTACAATCTGATCATGGAGACGAATATTTGAGTTACGAGTTTGGTCTTCAATTAAAACAATGTGGAATAGTTTCACAGCTCACGCCACCTGGAACACCACAATGTTATGGTGTGTCCGAACGTCGTAATCGTACTTTACTAGATATGGTGCGATCTATGATGTCTCTTATCAGTTTACCACTATCGGTTTGGGGTTATGCATTAGAGACAGCTGCATTCATGTTTAATAGGGCACCATCTAAATCCTTTGAGACGACACCGTATGAACTATGGTTTAGCAGTAAACCTAAGCTATCGTTTCTTAAAGGTTGGAGTTGCGATGCTTATATGAAAAAGGTTTTCAACCTTATAAGCTCGAACCCAAATCGGAGAAGTGCATCTTCATAGAATACCCAAAGGTAACTATTGGGTACACCTTCTATCATAGATCCAAAGGCAAGTTATTTCGTTGCTAAGATGGATCCTTTCTAGAGAAAAAGTTTCTCTCGAAAGAAGTGAGTGGGAGGAAAGTAGAACTTGATGAGGTAATTATACCTTCTTCCTTATTGGAAAGTAGTTCATCACAGAAATCAGTTCCAGTGATTCCTACACCAATTAGTAAGGAAGTTAATGATGATGATCATGAAACTTCAGATCAAGTTGCTACCAAACCTCGTAGGTCTTCCAGAGTAAGATCCGCACCAGAGTGGTACGGTAATCCTGTTTTGGAAGTCATGTTACTAGACCATGATGAACCTACGAACTATGAGGAAGCGATGATGAGCCCAGATTCCGCGAAATGGCATGAGGCCATAAAATCTGAGATATGATCCATGTATGAGAACAAAGTATGGACTTTGATTGGCTAGCTCAATGATCAACAAGCCATGTTAAATAAATGGATCTTCAAGAGGAAGACGGACACTGATAGTAGTGTTACTATCTACAAAGCTAGAATTGTCGTAAAAGGTTTTCGACAAGTTCAAGGTGTTGACTACGATGAGAGTTTTTCACTCGTATCTATGCTTAAGTCTGTCTGAATCATGTTAGCAATTGCCACATTTTATGAAATCTGACAAATGGATAAATAAAACTGCATTCCTTAATGGTTTTCTTAAAGAAGAGTTGTATATGATGCAACCAGAAGGTATTGTCAATCCTAAAGGTGCTAACAAATTGTGCAAGGTCCAGCGATCCATCTATGGACTGGTGCAAGCATCTCGGAGTTGGAATATATGCTTTGATGAGTTGATCAAAGCATATGGTTTTATACAGACTTTTGAAGAAGCCTGTATTTACAAGAAAGTGAGTGGGAGCTCTGTAGCATTTCTAATATTATATGTGGATGACATATTGTTAATTGGAAATGATATGGAAATTCTGGATAGCATGAAAGGATACTTGAATAAGAGTTTTTCAAAGCAAGACCTCGATGAAGCTGCTTACACATTGAGCATCAAGATCTATATAGATAGATCAAGACGCTTGATAAGATTTTTCAATGAGTACATACCTTGATAAATTTTTGAAATAGTTCAAAATGGAACAGTCAAAGAAGGAGTTCTTGCCTGTGTTACAAGGTGTGAAGTTGAGTAAGACTCAAGACCCGACCATTGCAGAAAATAGAAAGAGAATGAAAAGTCATTCCCTATGCCTCAGTCATAGGTTCTATAAAGTATGCTATGCTGTGAACCAGACCTATTGTATACCTTGCTTTGTGTTTGGCAAAGGAATACAATTTTGATCTAATAAGTAGATCACTGGACATGGGTCAAGAATATCCTTAGTGAGGACTAAGGAGATGTTTCTCGATTATGGAGGTGATAAAAGAGCCCGTCGTTAAAGTTACAATGATGCAAGGTTTTACACCAATCCAGATGACTCTAAATCTCAATCTGGATACATACTGAAAGTGGGAGCAATTAGCTAGAGTAGCTCCGTGCAGAGCACTGTAGACATAGAATATTTGCAAAATACATGCGGCTCTGAATGTGACAGAACCGTTGACTAAGCTTCTCTCACGAGCAAAACATGATCATACCTTAGTACTATTTGGGTGTTAGTCACATAGCAGTGTAGACATATAATATTTGCAAAATACATGCGGCTCTGAATGTGACAGAACCGTTGACTAAGCTTCTCTCACGAGCAAAACATGATCATACCTTAGTACTCTTTGGGTGTTAGTCACATAGCAATGTGAACTAGATTATTGACTCTAGTAAACCCTTTGGGTGTTGGTCACATGACGATGTGAACTATGGGTGTTAATCATATACAGATATGAATATTGATGTTAAATCACATGGTGATGTGAACTAGATTATTGACTCTAGTGCAAGTGGGAGACTGAAGGAAATATGCCCTAGAGGCAATAATAAAGTTATTATTTATTTCCTTATTTCATGATAATTGTTTATTATTCATGCTAGAATTGTATTAACCGGAAACATAATACATGTGTGAATACATAGACAAACATAGTGTCACTAGTATGCCTCTACTTGACTAGCTCGTGAATCAAAGATGGTTAAGTTTCCTAGCCATGGACAAAAGAGTTGTCATTTGATTAACGGGATCACATCATTAGGAGAATGATGTGATTGACATGACCCATTCCGTTAGCCTAGCACTTGATCGTTTAGTATATTGCTATTGCTTTCTTCATGACTTATACATGTTCCTGTAACTATGAGATTATGCAACTCCTGTTTACCGAAGAAACACTTTGGGTACTACCAAACGTCACAACGTAACTGGGTGATTATAAAGGAGTACTACAGGTGTCTCCGAAGGTACATGTTGAGTTGGCATATTTCGAGATTAGGTTTTGTCACTCCGATTGTCGGAGAGGTATCTCTGGGCCCTCTCGGTAATGCACATCACTATAAAGCCTTGCAAGCAATGTGACCAATGAGTTGGTTACGGGATGATGCATTACGTAACGAGTAAAGAGACTTGCCGGTAATGAGATTGAACTAGGTATTGGATACCGACGAACGAATCTCGGGCAAGTAACATACCGATGACAAAGGGAACAACATATGTTGTTATGCGGTTTGACCGATAAAGATCTTCGTAGAATATGTAGGAGCCAATATGAGCATCCAGGTTCCGCTATTGGTTATTGACCAAGAATAGTTCTAGGTCATGTCTACATAGTTCTCGAACCCGTAGGGTCCGCACGCTTAAGGTTTCGATGACAGTTATATTATGAGTTTATGAGTTTTGATGTACTGAAGGAGTTCTGAGTCCCGGATGAGATCGGGGACATGACGAGGAGTCTCAAAATGGTCGAGACGTAAAGATCGATATATTGGACGACTATATTCGGAGTTCGGAAAGGTTCCGAGTTATTCGGGTATTTTTCGGAGTACCGGAGAGTTACGGGAATTCGCCGGGGAGTATATGGGCCTTATTGGGCCATACGGGAATAGAGGAGAGAGGCCGAAAGGAAGGAGGCGCGCAGCCCCCCTCTGGTCCGAATTGGACAAGGGGTGCGGCCCCCTTTTCCTTCCTCCTCTCCCCCTCTTTCCCCCTTCTCCTACTCCAACAAGGAAGGAGGGAGGACTCCCCTTGGCACGCCCCTACTAGGCCGGCCGCCCCCTCCCCCCTTGCTCCTTTATATACGGGGGCAGGGGGGCACCTCTAGGCACAACAACAATTGATCCCTTGGATCTCTTAGCCGTGTGTGGTGCCCCCCTCCACCATAATCCACCTCGATAATATCGTAGTGGTACTTAGGCGAAGCCCTGCGTCGGTAGTACATCAAGATCGTCACCACGCCGTCGTGCTGACGGAACTCTCCCTCGACACTCGGCTGGATTGGAGTTCGAGGGACGTCATCGAGCTGAACGTGTGCTATAACTCGGAGGTGCCGTAGTTTCGGTGCTTGATCGGTCGGGCCGTGAAGACGTACGACTACATCAACCGCGTTGTTCTAACGCTTCTGCTTACGGTCTACGAGGGTACGTGGACTACACTCTCCCCTCTTGTTTCTATGCCATCACCATGATCTTGCGTGTGCGTAGGAAATTTTTGAAATTACTACGTTCCCCAACATCTGTTTCATAGCTGATTGGTCAAGACAGCCAAAGAGAACTCGGCAACTAAAGAAAAAGAAGACATGAAGACTTACCACTGGTGGTGGATCCGCGTGCGAGTACGGCTCCTTGCCGAATCGCCATTCCTCCTCCGTGAGCTTGCAATTTGAAATATAGTTCACCAGGTGAGCTAACTCTGAGTGCGGCATCTTCTTGGTGCACATCTGGCTTGGGTCACGGTGCCCGCTCATCTGGCATATCATGTGAGGCCGGCCTTGGAGCGGGAGCACTCGGCGTACCACGAAGGCGGTTAGCAAGTCGGGCCCAGTGAGACCTTACGACCTCACCATCACCTTAAGTCGGGCGACGGCAGCAGCGCCGGCGACCGACAGCGTTTGGGGCCGGTACAACCAGTTGGGCCGCATTCCTGTTGGCGGGCCGGCTACGTAAGCCGGCAGGTGAAGTACGACTGCTGCCACATCTTCACCGACTATATCAGTGTGATGGCGGGGAACGGGTTCTCAGCAGCCGGCCCTTGCACCGCGACGAAGGCGTCGCACTGCCCCGCCACTCCCTTGACGATGGTGGGTGACAAAGGCGGACAACAGCACCACCGTGTTCGGTGTGAGGTGGTCCGGCTGTAGGCCGTAGAAGTCGAGGAAGGCATGGAGGAAGCCGCTTGCCGGCAAGCCAAAGCCGCGGATGCAGTACGAGCTAAAGATGACACGTTCGCCCTCTTCCGGCGCTGGCGAAATCTCCCTCTCCGGCGCCAAGCGAACCCTCACAAAATCCTTGCCGGGCAACCGCCGCGTCCGGCGGAGGAAGTCGACGTGGTCCTCATGGACATTGGAGCCGTCCCATGCTCCGGCATGCGCAATGGGGTCAAGGAGCTTGACGGAAGGGTGGCGTGGTGGCATGCGCGTGGCCTTGCGGCGACGAGGTGCGGCATGGCAAGGTGGCTGGAAGCTTGGTGCAGCGGCGGATAGCAGCAGCAGCAGCAAGAAGGAGAAGAAGAGGATGGCAAAGGTGAGGTGGGTGCGCGTGCGTTCACCGCTCCCCTCGTCCCCCTATTTATAGCCTCAGAGCGGCGAAGCCGACGGGGCCGGAAGTGGGGGTTGTGGGATTAACTGTGCCCACTCCCCCACGACCCTGCGATTATCGCCCCTTAACGACGTGTATTAACTGCGTCCGGAATGCTAACCGGCCATAAAGAATCCGCGCATGGGCCGAGGCATGGTAGGGATGGGCCCCAACATGCGGTGTCGTCCCATCGCGTGCGTGGGCTGGCAGGCTGGACCAGGCGGCTGGTGCTGCGTGGCGCACGGGCAGAGAGCGGCCGGCCCAACGCCCGGCGTGCGTGCCACCTGGTTCCCGCCTTCGGACTTTGAAACCTTCTAGACGACACATCTGACCGTGGCCGGCTCCGAGCTGTCGCTCTTCAGAGTAGGAAGCTGCTTGGGCTTCTCGTTCTCTGTTCAGCCGCGAAGCCCTACCAGCTTCGGGGACTACTATCAAAGTAAATGACTACGGGTAGCCATATCGGCCTCCCCCAGCTTTTCAAGACATCGATCCGACATCGATCTGACTGCGTTCCTCAAACATTCAAGACAAAGGGCCGCCTTCCCATGGCTGGCTGGTCCTGGGGTCGGCTGCAAGAAGGCAGCAAAGCTTGACCAGCTACTCTAAAGCGGGCCGACTCCTAGCAGGCAGCCACCAGAGTGGCTGACCCCTGGCAGGCGGCCCACCCTATGCGCCCTCAAAGTCTGCACCCACAGAACGGCGACAAGACGGGGCGTGGCAATAGTGGATCCTGTCGCCCTCGAATCCCGGAGCGAACATGGCCACAGTGCACCGTACCGGGTGGCCATCCCCCACCCGGCGCGACACTATTGCCATGTTGACCATGATCATCCACGCCAGGCTGTCAGTACGGCCAACAGGCGGCGGGCCCTACCTGGCAGTGACCTCTCCAAGGCGACAAGACCAGACCGTCCGGTGTATGGAGGAGTCGGCTCCCAACAGTCGGCCCTACCCCCTCTTGGGGCTTGTGCGCCATTAACCAGATAAGATGGGGTGAGGCTACAGTGAGCGCCCGCCAGGCAGCGGCACTGTAGCCACACCTGCCCAGACAAAGCCATCGTCACCAGGGGCAAGGCTACAATAATGAGCAGCCGACAGGGCCCACAGGTGGTGGGACGAGCATGTCGGCCGAGATGCCGGCAGCCTGCGAGACCCACAAGTCGGCGGGCCCCAGCGATCGGCGGAGAAGCCGGCGACCACAGACACTTATGGCCTGGGTCCGCGCCCAGGCGGATTACCATTGTACCCCTAGGGGGTAGGCCTATATAAACCCCGTAGGACACCCATGCAAAGGGTTGATCCATTAGAACTACACACACCACATAGAGAGAAGATGAGAGCTAGCCTTGCCCTTCTTCTTCCTCTAGCCGAACAGCTCAAGGAGCCTCTTGTAGCTACTTACTAATTTAGTAATCATGCGGAGACCCCGCAGAGCAGGACTAGGGGTGTTATCTCCTCGGAGAGCCCCAAACCTGGGTAAGATTGGCCGGCATCCATGTCTTCGCCTTATCCTGTTTCCAGGCACCGAAGATGTCTTACTGGCTCCCACTATGATTAGCCATCCTTTGGCATATGTCGCACCTACCACCCGACATACATGGCGATTGCATTGCATACAATAAAACAACAACCATATGGCTCCTGCCAGTTGCCGATAACTTTGTTACAAAACATGATCATCTCATACAACAATTTATATCACATCATGCCTTGACCATATCACATCACAGCAACCCCTGCAAAAACAAGTTAGACCTCCTCTACTTTGTTGTTGCAAGTTTTATGTGGCTGCTACGGGCTTCTAGCAAAAACCATTCTTACCTACGCATCAAAACCACAATGATTTTTTGTCAAGTGTGCTGTTTTAACCTTGAACAGGGACCGGGCGTAACCACACTCGATTCAACTAAAGTTGGAGAAACAGACACTCACCAGCCACCTATGTGCAAAGCACGTCGGTAGAACCAGTCTCGCGTAAGCGTACGCGCAATGTCGGTCTGAGACGCTTCATCCAACAATGCCGCCGAATCAAAGTATGGCATGCTGGTAAGCAGTATGATTATTATCGCCCACAACTCTTTGTGTTCTACTCGTTCATATAACATCTACGCATAGACCTGGCTCGGATGCCACTGTTGGGCAACACGGTAATTTCAAAAAATTTCCTACGATCACGCAAGATCTATCTAGGTGATGCATAGCAACGAGAGGGGAGAGTGTGTCCATGTACCCTCATAGACTGAAAGCGGAAGTGTTTAGTTAACGCGGTTGATGTAGTCGACCGTCTTCGCGATCTAACCGATCCAAGCACCTAACGTACGACACCTCTGCGTTCAGCACATGTTCAGCTTAGGGATGTCCCTCATACTCTTGATCCAGTTGAGGCCGAGGAAGAGTTTCATCAGCACGACGACGTGGTGATGGTGATGATGAAGTTACCGGCGTAGGGCTTCGCCTAAGCACTACGACGATATGACCGAGGTGTGTAACTGTGGAGGGGGGCACCGCACACGGCTAAACAATTGTCAACTTGTGTGTCTAAGGGGTGCCCCCCTCCCCCATATATAAAGGAGTGGAGGAGTGTCAGGACCCCGACTCAATGCCACATCAATCTAGCATGTAACACCTCATATCACTTTGCGGCCTCACGCACGGTATTCCCACGGGTGTTGAATAGCTCCAATCTCAAGGCCCGATTCTCTCGGTCCTTATCCTCGAGCATCTCGGCAGTGGTGCGAGTTAGTGAGTCCTCCTGAGTGGAGTCAACATAGATAGCCTGGAGATACCCTTGTGCTCCTGGGAGTGAAGCTGGCATATATCGGAAGTCGGTGTTCCGAAGCAGGCCAGTCCTGACTCGCATGATGGTCATCATAGAATAGGCAGCATCCTGCACAACCATCTCAATAGTAACCCCGAGTCCATAGGAACAGTGGAGGGGCTCGGTAGATCCAGGATAAGAGGGAAATATCCTGACAGTGCAGAGATATTGGGTTTGATTAAAGTCTCGGAACTGCTCTTCGAAGGTGTATTCGGGATACCAACGGTAACCCGTCTCGATCATTACCCGGACTAACATAGCCGTATGACCGGGCACATCGAGGCATCGAGTCAGGCGAACCACTTGATTCTGAGGGCGGGAAGCCATCTGAAACATGATATAATACAAAGGCATTAGAATTTCTAGCAGAATTTGGACAGCATAACGGCTGTAAATGTTCAGAAAGGATTTTGAGACATTTTGCAAAGAATTGCATAGACGCTCAACAACATCATATCAAGGTTCTGGGTCCATCTTAGCACATAATGGGGTAGTAGAACTGAACTAGGCTTGTATCCATCAAACCTATAAGGTACTACTGATTAGTAACACGTGAACCCGATAGAGAGAAGAGATCCTAATCCTTAACCCCCGGTGGAAGAATGGACTGACTCAGATTAGAATGCCATGAGTTAAAGAAGTAAAAAGAGCCTTACGTACCATCCCACAATCAATTCCCCTACATATAACTAAAGCATTTCTAGACTCAACATCGACCAGTTTGGCTTGGAGAACCTACAGGCAGCCTGGCTCTGATGCCAACGCTGTCAGGACCCTGACTCAATGCCACATTGATCTAGCATGTAACACCTCATATCACTTTGCGGCCTCACGCACGATATTCCCACGGGTGTCGCCTTACCTTTGCCCGGGACCGCTTGCGCCTCTTGGCACACGTATATGATAGTGTTGCTAGCATCCAAATGGTAAGGAGCCCGGGCTGACATGGCTAGTCGTAAACCCAAAGTGGCACAGACTTACAGGGACAGGCATCCATGACCCAGCATCGAACGTGTCGGTCATCAGCAAGTGAATCCGGGCTGTAGCACTGGGCTAGCAGGACTCCAGTAAACTGGGCTGCAGCGGGCTAACAGGACTCCGATATTCATCGCGTGACATTTCCCCAAAGGGACAGACACATGAACGAAGAAGGACACATGCCGGTCAGCCTAAGTGTTCCGGAGCAGTAGCAAGCTACCATGGCTCGGTGGAAGCACTAGGAGACATTTCCCGGTAAGAGAGGCTACTAAGGATAAACAACTAGATAGTCAGATCCCACACATACCAAGCATTTCAATCATACACACAATATGCTCGATATGTGCAAATACAACAAGGCATCACAACATGACTCTACAACACAAGTAATTTATTTAAAGGCTCAGAGAGCCATATATAGCATACACATAAGTACGGGTCACACAACCCACATTCAAGTCATACAAGCATACAAGCCAACAACGGAAGTAACTTGTCTGAGTACAAACAGCTAGTAAAATAAAAGAGGCTTGGGTAAGCCTAGCTATACTACATGGTCCTTCACAAGCTCAGGATCACCACCTGGGCCTCAGTCTACTCATCGATGTCAACGTCTACGAAGAACCCGTCAGAAGGGGTTGTAGCATCTTCTGTAAAATGTAAATTAAAGCAACATGAGTACAAAGGTACTCAGCAAGACTTACATCAGATCCTACATACATGCACATTATCAAGAAGGGTTGGTGGGGTTATTGCAGCAAGCCAGCTTTGACTCTTGGCTAAGCTATCCTACGAGACTCCAACTTGAAATGGTTTTGCGCACACGAGTCCACTACTCACCACTGCAATACACCACCGAGGATCCACCTCCGTCATCCTACAGAAGAGCCATCCTCGGCACTCACGCTTATCTTGAGGTTTTTTAGTAGTATCCATTTACTTGTCTATGAACTGTATAGGCAACCAAGTAGTCCTTTACTGCGGACGCGGCTATTCGAATAGATGATGTTAACCCTGCAGGGGTGTACTTCTTCATACATGTTTCCACCACTTAGCGTCTGCACACGACATGTGCTTGGCAGACTTCAAGCGAAAGCCGACATGGGTGTAGACCACGACCTACCTAAACACCTAAGTCTCTAGTCCAGGTTTATCGCCTATTTAGGTTCCATCCGCAGGGAGTCCGGCCGAGGTTTCCACATACGGCCCCGAACGATGTGTACAGGGTTCCGAGACACCTAACGGGTGCCCGGTGTACCCGGCCACGTACCTACCACATCATAGCCCACCCCGCGGGTCAGCGCTGTCCACGGCCTCCAGTAAGCTACAAACACCAGAAACTACCTGCAACTCCTGGACAGAGGACTAGGGTGGATAATAAGTCGAGCGGGGTCATATTTCAGGGCCCAATGCATGGTAGTAGCTGAATCTTAAATCACACATACAGATCTCAGTGCTTAAGGACGGCTTCAATGAAACAACCCACCATGTACTCCTACATGGCCTCTCATCGATACCTTTACCAAATCGTGTTCAACACATTACTCTCAAACCCACATGATCATTTCACTCTAGCCCATCACCCAGATGAACCAGACCTGACACGACTCTAAGCATAGCAGGCATAGCAAGGTAGGAACAACACATTCATATGTCTCAATCAACTCCTACACATGCTAGTGGGTTTCATCTAGTTACTGTGGCAATGACAGGTCATGCAGAGGAAGTGGGTTCAACTACCGCAACACACAACAGTTTGAATCGCGTTGTCTTAATGCAGTAAAAGAGAGCAGAAGCAAGAACATGGGATTGTATCAATATGATCAAATGGTTGGTTGCTTGCCTGAAGGGTCGGTGCACTGATATTTTTCTTCGTTGGGGTAATCACGGTACTCCTCGGGGGAAGAACCTGCCGCAGAGAGCACCGATACACAATCATCACCAAACAATATGCAACAATATGATGCATGCATGAGACATGGCAAAAATGAGTGTATTGGGCTAATGCAACTAAGACCAGATGGGTTTGAACTATTTTGAACCAAAGATTCAAGTTTCAAACTCATAAGTGGCCCTTTTAAGTGCTTTATCTTATTCCGTACTAAACAGCAGGTTAACTTGTTTAAACATGCATGAAACCAGTACAGATGGATATATTGGATTTTTTTGATCATTTTTCATATATAACACTTTGCATTTGGAGCTACAGATTAATTTCTGTGATTTTTTGAAGTTTGTGGTATTTTTGGAATTTCCTATGTAATAATAATTCCAGTAAATAACTTACTGTGTCAGCATTACGTCAGGATGACGTCAGTGGTCAACGGAGCTGGTCCAGGTCAAACTGACCAGTGGGTCCCGCGTGTCAGTAGTTATTTAAACTAACTAAATTTAGTTAGTGCTAATCTAAGTTAATTAGCAGAACGGGCCCCACTTGTCATAGACTCAGGGGGAGTCAACCTGGGCCCACCCAGTCAAGTCAACGGGGTCAAACCCGCCGGCGTTTAGCCGCCGGTGAGGCCAGACGCGGCGGAGAGAGTGCACTAGTGCGTTCGGCGACCAAATGAATGACGGAGGGCGTCTACGCGTAGCTGGGAGCAAGCCGCAGCTCTTGGTG
This sequence comes from Triticum aestivum, assembly GCF_018294505.1. Classification (NCBI taxonomy): domain Eukaryota; kingdom Viridiplantae; phylum Streptophyta; class Magnoliopsida; order Poales; family Poaceae; genus Triticum; species Triticum aestivum. Next base: position 738,540,536 of record NC_057801.1, read on the forward strand.
GTGGTGGTTGAGCTCGGGGTGGCCGGAAACGTCGCCGGCGACGACCTTGGCGATTGCCGGAGTTCGGGTGAGGATGAACCCAAGGCTACGGGACACGGCGAAGCTCGTGGTGAGGTGCGTTGGGCTCCTGGGGATGCCGTGAGTGTGTTGGACACGGTGGTGTGGCCGGTGGTTGGCCGGAGACACGTCGGCGACGAGCTCGGCGGCGGCGCGTGCGGTGAAGCTTTGTGTGCTTGCTGTGGTGCACGAGAGCGAGAAAGTGAAGGGGGAGGAGGTAGCTAGGCTCACGGAGGTCTCGAGGGAGCAGACGGTGTGGTCGGGGATGAGCTGGTGCGGCGGCGACGACGAAAGGGATCTCCGGCGATGGTGGGGTCGGACGAGGTTGGTACAGAGGCCTCGAGGCAAGTGAGCGCTCGGGGCTCGGCTAGCTCGAAGTAGAGGAGGGCGGAGGAGCTCCTGGACACGGTGGTGCGGTGCAGGGACGACAGAGAGCGTGAGCTTCACGGTGGCGCGGGCGCGGCAGCGTCGGCCATGGAACGGGAGAGCGAGGGAGAGAGGAAGGGGGCGAATGGATGTGTCCACGGGGTTCGGGGCGCGACGTGGAGGTCGTACCGGCCAGCAGAGCGGCGAGGGGAGGAAGCAGGGCGGCGGGCAGCTGCGTGGCGCGTGCTGGAGTCGCCGTCGAGCACCTGCCTGCCTGCCTGGCCAAGCCAAGCAGCTCACTGGAGCGGTTGCTGGGCTGGGCCGGCTAGGTGGGCCGGCTGGTGGGCTGCCAGGTTAGTTCCCTCTCTCTCCTTTTATTTCCATTTTCTATTTTTTTCTGTAACTTTGTGGAATTACTAAAAATACCTAAACAACTCCAAAAATCACCAAACTGCTTATGCCCACTGTTTAGAATATAAACAACATGGAACATTTTAGTTTAGGATTATTTGGACTTTTAAAATGTTTTATAGATTTTAAATGTCCAAATTCAAATACTTATGATTTAATTCAAAGACCTTAGGATGACCTAGAAAATTGTGCACCACTTTTGGCAGAGGTTCTGAACCAAGACAAAAATGATGGACATTTTAGAAGGGCATTTCAGGTTCATTGAAAATATTTTTAGTAAACCCTAGTTGGATTCAGAGGGGGCTGGGGGTTCTGTCATCCCCATTTCAAGTTTCTGTTGAATGGAATAGACATGATGCAACACTCTAATGCATGAACTAGCTAGGGTGTGACAAGGAGGGGGAGGGCCGACCCTCTATGGCACGCCCAAGGGAGGAGTCCTACTCCTAGCGGGAGTAGGATTCCCCCTTCCCAAGTTGGAGTAGGGAGGAAGGAAGAGGGAGAGATAGGGAAGGAAAGGGGGGGGGGCGCCCCCACCCAATTCGGATTGGGCTTGGGGGGGGGGGCATGCCCTCCACCTGGCCGCCTCCTCCTCTCTCCCAGTAAAGCCCAATAAGGCCCATACACTCCCCGGGGGGTTTCGGTAACCCCCCAGTACTCCAGTAAATGCCTGAACTCATCCAGAACCATTCAGATGTCCAAACATAGTCGTCCAATATATCAATCTTTATGTCTCGACCATTTCGAGACTCCTCGTCATGTCCGTGATCACATCCAAAACTCCGAACTACCTTTGATACATCAAAACACATAAACTCATAATACCAATCGTCATCGAACGTTAAGCGTGCAGACCCTACGGGTTCGAGAACTATGTAGACATGATCGAGACACGTCTTCGGTCATTAACCAATAGCGGAACCTGGATGCTCATATTTGTTCCTACATATTCTACGAAGATCTTTATTAGTCAAACCGCATAACAACATACGTTGTTCCCTTTGTCATCGGTATGTTACTTGCCCGAGATTCGATCGTCGGTATCTCAATACCTAGTTCAATCTCGTTGCCGGCAAGTCTCTTTACTCATTCCATAATACTTCATCCCGCAACTAACTCATTAGTCACAATGCTTGCAAGGCTTATAGTGATGAGTATTACCGAGAGGGTCCAGAGATACCACTACAAAAAATACACTTCCATGATGATACATGTTTGTCACAGTATGTCACGTTTTCTGTCATGCATGTACATCCATGACGATTTTATGATAGAATCAAGATAGTCATACTTGTGCTGTCGTAGAAGTGTTCCATGACATTACCAAAATTATCATCATGGAAGTGTCCACTTCCATGACGATAAATTGCGCGTCACAGAAGTGCTTTCGTCAAGGGTGACAGACACGTGGCATCCACCGTAACAGAACGTCGTTAAGCTATCGAATCCGGTTTTGGATCCGATAACCCGTTAACAGCCCAGACCAATGGGGATTTTCCACGTGTAAAATCATCATCGACTGGAGGAAACACGTGTCAGCTCCGTGTTGTCACATGTGTCACTCATCCAATGGGCGAGATGCGCCTATGATATGTTGACACGTGGACCGGCCCAAAAGTGGCCCATAAAGTTTAAATGGGCCGGCCCAACTAAAGGCCCACAAGATTTTGCGGTCCATAATGGACCGGCCCAGCTAAAGGCCCACGAGATTTTACAACATAATGGGCCAGCCCAGCTAAAGGCCCACACGATTTGGCGGGCCATAACGGGCCGACCCAGCTAAAGGCCCACGAGATTTTGTGGACCATAATGGGCCGGCCCAGCTAAAGGCCCATAAGATTTTGCCAACCATAATGGGCCGGCCCAGCTAAAGGTCCACGAGATTTCGCCGACCATAATGGGTCGGCCCAGCTGAAGGCCCACAAGATTTTGAGGACACTAGTAGGCCGACCCATTAACAAGCTGCCATGTTTTGGGCCAAATGCCGACCCGTATTTGATCCGGTCCATTAACAGCCTGCCACGTTCTGGGCCTAATAAAGGCCCATATGAGATCCGACCCGTTAAAAGCCTACCACGTTTTGGGCCAAATTACAGCCCAGATCAGGTCTGGCCCTTTAAGAGGCTTTGGGCTAAATTATGGCCCATATCAGATTTAGTTAGGACATTGCAGAATATGACATTGTGCTGTAGTGGGTAGGTTCACCACATCACTGGATTACGGATCAAGAACAGAAGCATACATGCAGTGCAAAAGAAGGTCACTTGCTCTGTATAGTTTAATTTACATGGTATGAAGAAGGAACTTGGTTGTATAACTGAAAACTTAAATTGAGAAGGACAAACCTTTGTTTATGAACTACATAATAAACTTTAAACATGCAATTTGATGCAAACACCAAAAATAAACATCTATTGTAGTCATGCCTAACCAAATATACACAACAAAGTTTGAAGGCTTGAGAAGGACAAACTTACATTATTGGTGAAGACAGGCTCTATAAAGCCCTTGTCCATGCTGATGGGGGGGGGGGCAATTCAAGAAGTTTACCATAGAATCTTCTTCATAAGCATTGCCTTTATTCTACATTTTGTTAAGGGCAAATATAGATGTGATAATATAAAAAAATGGATAATATTTAAGATAAGATGAAGAGTGATGCTACATAACCAAGTACCTATAAATGTAAGTACAACGATACAGGCAAAAGGTACATCCAAGAGCAATGCAGAGCCAAACTTCTTGAGTACCATCGGTGTTATCCAACCTTATGGTAAGAGTAAATATAGATATGATGTGTAGAAAATGGAGGGCAAAGGAAAATAAGGTGCAAAATGATGGTACATGAACAACTACCTGTCAATATAAGTACACTGATAAAGGACATCAGGTACTTACAAGAACAATGCAGAGCTAAAAAAATTCATTGGCATTGGATGTATTCTACACTGATGTAACCATTCATACAGATCAAATAATTTGGAGCGAACAATTGATAAGCAAGCTATCATGCATATTGCTGTCACATAATGAACCAGGTATGTATGCAAGTACAGTGATACAGGACAACGGGTACTAACAAGAGCAAAGCAGCGGGCAGCATATTTGCGATATCCCGTCGTTCTTTTCAAACTGGAATTCTTCTTCGAGCAGATTTCCTACAAAAAAGATCCGTAAGGCACATGCGGAAAAGTAGAAGTTCAAATTGTCATGCGATATCATAGTCAGTACCTCATCATGGGAACGAGACCAGTGCATAAAAAGGTTTTTCCATTCAATGTCTTCTAAATTTAGCACAGGAGACTTCACCAGAAAATCGTTTATGGACTTGCCATCAAAGTGTGATTTCCTCAGGTAACACCGATACTACTACAATGCTTCCTTGAAAAGCGCAAGCAAGCTTTGATTGTCATGACTATCCAGATTGACCCTCGCCTACTTACAACAATTTAATGTAAATCATTGACATGTTCAATCAGTAGAAAACAGGAAAATAATCACCATGAATAATAGCACTTACACATAAGTGGGATAGGAAGATGTGAAAATGGTGTTTGTCTTCACTATAATCTTCCCATAATGGGAATATATGCACGTAGTCCCTAGCAACATTGAAAGCATTGTCTTTTAAACTGGGAATAATTGGAATGGGGTTCCAATCTGCAGGAATTGGCCGTCTCTGCAGTTGGGATAGGTCTTTGGCCGGTGGACTTGTTATACTTTTTGCTGGAGTGGGATTTTCTGTGGTACGGCTGGTGCTATGGCAACTGAAATCGCCATACCTTTTGCTAGAATGTAGGTCCTGTGTGGTGGGGCTAGTGGTGTGGCCAGTGAAGTATATGTATAGTCAGCTGGAGTCGGTCCTACGTTTTGTGTCACTGGTTGTACAACCAATATAAGTGGGGTGCTATCGGATTTCTCCGGCACCACCACATTTTTCAAGGACTTTGCTAGTGCTCCTTCAAGTTCGGCAATCACCCTCTTCCTTTTTGATGTCTAATGCACAAGAACAACATTTGAGTGGAAAAACATGGTATGATGACAGATGGAATATGTATTGATAATGGATGGGCATGGCATCTCGACATATATGATGAGTAAACTAAGCAGATGGCGGTGCAACAAAGTAGAAGAAATGCAAGACAACATATGCAAGATACGCACAATCAATAAAACCTTGCCCAATTAGAACAGGCACCTTGATGGGTGAACAGGCCAGGCCATCTGCCTTTGAGTCCTCAAGGTTAGAATAGTCATTAGGATCATATTTTGAACAAGAATCTATAGGTGGGGAGCGTATGAGTTTCATTGCATCCAGAATGGCACTCAATGCCTTGGTGCCAATTTTGTAAGTCATTGCAGTGTTCCACAATATTCTTCTGATGCGCAGATTCTGATATTCACTGTAATTATGTATAATATTTGAGAACCATGAAAACATAAATAGTAGTGAGATTATCTTTGTAATGCAAAGGATATTCTAATATAGGGGCACCCCTGTAAACACTTGTGTGCTATCACTGGATTCTGATGAGAGAGCTCATGTGTGCTGTAATATGGTGCATGCATTAATATAATCTGGCACAAGTACACAAAAAATAGGCTCCAAAAGTAAGGATAGTTGGCAGATGATAGGTTCATAATATACTGTATAGAGAGTTTATTGCCAAACCATGATAAAAAGAGCACACATCAACTAGGCAGATCATAGTGTACATAAAAGGGATACACCATAAGCACAATATATAAATCGGGAAAGTGGAACTGGCTTGAAAATACGGTGTTGTATTGCCGCTAGTAATTGAAAGCCTATCGATCACGTACAGGCCAGCTCTATCAGCTGTTGACTGCAGATGTCCCTGCTCCCCTTCCTGACAAGGAACATACTGTACATACTAAATACAGAATAACAAAAGAGGGACATGTTAAAGGACAGAAGAGGAAGCATATTATTGAGGTTCCGCTTCATTGCATACAATGTTGGTTGCCCACTCATGACGAATCACATCGCCCGAAGAAATGCAATTCCATGCTGTCTCTCTATATGTGGCAATTTTGAACAAGAGTCATTAGGATCATATTCTGAACAAGAGTCAACAGGTGGGGAGCGTATGAGTTTCATTGCATCTAGAATGGCACTTAATGCCTTGGTGCCAATTTTATAAGTCATTGCAGTGTTTAGCTTCAAGAGTGGACTGCTGCTAGTGCGACACAAAGCAGCTACACAGACCATAGTGTAGATATAACGGGAAAACCATAAGCATGAGAGTAAAATCAGCAAAGTGGAACTTGCTGGAATATATGTGCTAGTATTGCCGGTACGGCTAGAAAGGCTTTGGATACCAGCTCTCTTCAACTAAAGGTGCGGTACTATTAATATTAGTGTAACTCTCAAAGGCAACACAACTCCCCGCATTTCCTTGCTATTCTTATAGGATTCAAGTGGGTAGGCCACTACAAATCCAATTCCTATGTTTACAAAATCCTACGAATCAAAGAGGCCTGAAGAGTTCAAAGTGTCCATCACAACCGACCATATAGACCTCTACACTCCAAATGTCCCTGCTCATCTTCACTACAAGGAACATACTGTACTACTATGATACTCCCTCCGTTCCAAAATATAAGTCTTTGTAGAGATTTCCACTATGGATCACATGTAGATGTATCCATATACATTTTAGAGTGTAGATTCAATCATTTTTCTCCATATGTAGTCCATGGTGGAATCTATACAAAGACTTCTACTTAGGAACGGAGAGAGTACTTATTAAAGAAGAACAGAAGAGGAACATGATAAAGAAGAGCAAGCAGATTTTGGATAATAAAATGTTCATCGCGCAGTGCCCACACATGATGAACCAGAGTGCATTAAGAATGCAACTCCCTGCTGTCTATCTATATGTGGTGCATGTGCTTTTTGAAAGTAAAGTAGGAACATTAGCTGACCAATTAAATGTTATCTATTTTAGTAATATCAACATCATATCAGATTCGTATTGAGCAACAAATTTGGAATTATGAGTGGCACGTTGTTTAGCTTGATGGATTTAGGAGCAGTGCTAAGCAGGTACGATGATGGTACTGAATATAAAGGCATGTCTGCATGCAAGTTGCGTGACTTCTGTCATTTGGGTCAATCGACCATTTCAGGCGGTTGGATGAAGATCCTACATCTCATAACCCTTCTACTTCCTCGTCTCTGATTCTTCCCATACAGAACACCGCACGGGCCGCCGACTGGACCACCGGCCCCCACCGCATGTGTTCCTTCGCCACCCCACCCCACCCCTGCCCCCACCCACGTCGAGTTTTCTTTGTTCGGCGAGGCCCCACCACCGCCCCCCACAACCACCGTCCCCACCCGAGCCCCTTCCTTCGCACCGGCGAACTCCAGCGAGCTCTGAAAAATCGACTGCCCCAATTTTGAAATTTAATCTACTATGATTTAACTAGTGTGGAATATAGAAGGGGAAAACCATAAGCATTGGGAGTATATTGTTGAGCGTGCCATGGCGGATCTGAAGGTGCAAACCGGACAAAGGCAACTTTGCAACCAATGTTTGCTTTCAACTAGCAAGTAAGTGATGGACAATAAATCAGAGTAAAGCAGTGGCGATCTATTTTCTTGCTGCGATAAATAAGTTGAGCAGATACGAAAGAGTACCGCCTCTGGTGTGGCGCCGTGTATGCATCTGTTGAGTATTTGATGGTGCTGCGGTAGTGATGGCTGTCGGCAGCGTGGAAGCAGATCTAGGAGGGTAGATGGTGGCGACGGGGCGCGATGGATGAGACGGTCGTAGGAGTAGCGCTGGCAAGGTGGACGACGGCGGGTAGGAAGCGAGAGGATGGGATGCAAGGATCCCGGTCCGAAGCCATGGATGAGAGAGGTCGATATCTTGTAATGGACGGCGACATCGGGGTATCAGCTCCGGCATGGTGGAGGAGGACGGCGGTGGATGGGATGGCGGACGGAGGAGGCTGGGGTGGAGAGGAAAGGGTGTTTTGGCGCCCACAGAGTATGAATGGGGAAATGGAGGTAGAGAGGAAGGGGAAACCATGTCTTCAGGGCGCGCTTGTCTCAAATGCGAGGAAATTTACAAACTTAGCCCCCGTTTCAAATTTCCTACATCACAACAATATTAGTTGGTTGGGGATAGGACGGCAATCTCACATACACCGAATATTTGCCGACGAGAGTTTGTTTTTGGCGCCCACCGTGTATAAATCGGGGAGGGAGTCGATTTCGGCCGAGGAGACATTGTGTTTTGGTGCACACCGTGTATGAATATGGGTGAGAGGCGGTTATATCACGTTTGAGTGAAATTAATGTGTGTTTCATGCGGGCTTTTTTTACTTCTCAAACATGTATAATGTGTTTCACACACGCAACCGTGTAATCCCGTTTAGACATTAATTCTTTCTCCCAGGGTCTCTTATTTCTCCATCGTTCTCTTGTAAGTCACTCACACACACTCTCTCTCCCTAGCGATATCTTGCGTTCCCTCATATGTCTCTCTAGCTATCACTCTCTTTGTGAAATATCTTTCTCTCTCGCAGACACAAAACTCCATCTCTCGGGATCTCATTTCTCTCTGATATTTGTTTGTATGTGACTCACATGCACCCTCTCTCTATCTCTCTCACACCCCCACACATAACTCAGCCTTCTGATCCAATCGACTCCTATCTCTAACGCATACTAGCTAGCATCTTTATCTTTCTGTTTATCAGTTTCTCCATCAACCTTCTTTCTCGCCCTCACTCTTGCTTCCTATCACACACACTACATATGTTTCTCTCTACATGCAGTCAAGTGCCCTCTTTTTATCTTTCTCTCTCACACACATAACTTCACCCTCTGAACCACCCGGCGGTCATCTCCAACACTCAAACTAGCGGATGTCCCTCTAGATAGCATCTCCATCTTTGTATCTATCTGTAGCTTCTCCATCAACATTTCTTTCTCGCACGTAGTCTTGCTTCCTATCACCCACACTATATATGTCTCTCCAGACATGCATTTATAGGTTGATCTCTTTCACACAATCGTTGTGTCTCACTCCCTCTGCTCGCCATAGATGCATGCTCCAGCCCACGCCACTATCTCTTAAATACAAAAACACGTGCTCAATTGTCGGGCCTTCTTCCCAGCACTCTCACATGCAAGCATATTGTCATACCGATCTGTCTCTCCCATGTTGTTGATCTTATGGCTTATGTCTTCTTTCTTTTATCTTGATCATGCGCGCGCGCACACACACACACATCCACGTATACATGTATACCTCTCGCACATGCACGTTCAAGGTCTCTATATCTCCATACATAGTTAATTACCCTCAACCCTAGCGCCACATCGAATCGTTCTCTTCTTGTGTGCATATAACTTCCGCCTGGATGGGTAAAACACACACTCACACTTAACAATCTCCTTCTAGCTACCACCCTCTCACTCTTCCCCTATATCCCCAAAACCAATAAGACCATCCCTTCGTTTAATTCCTGCCTACATGCACCATCGATATATAGTAGTCTTCCTTGGTGTCTCTCGAACAAACACAGTCTCTCGATGTCGACTCCTCTCACACGAGGACACACCGTCTCTTCCCTCTCTACGGGCCTTTTCTCTCTCGCACCCCATTGTTGGTGGCCTTTGTCATGCACATCACCTCTCTATGATGAAGCCACGCACACTTAAATTACACCCGCCACCGAGGACCACGCTGTCGGTGTCAAAACCGGTGGATCTCGGGTAGGGGGTCCCGAACTGTGCGTCTAAGGCTAATGGTAACAGGAGACTGGGGACATGATGTTTACCCAGGTTCGGGCCCTCTCGATGGAGGTAATACCCTACTTCCTGCTTGATTGATCTTGATGATATGAGTATTACAAGAGTTGATCTACCACGAGATCAGAGAGGCTAAACCCTAGAAGCTAGCCTATCGTATGATTGTTGATATGTCCTACGGACTAAACCCTCCAGTTTATATAGACACCGGAGGGGGCTAGGGTTACACAGGGTCGATTTACAGAGGAGGAGATCTACATCCGAATCACCAAGCTTGCCTTCCACGCCAAGGAGAGTCCCATCCGGACACAGGACGAAGTCTTCTATCTTGTATCTTCATAGTCCATCAGTCCGGCCAAAGTATATAGTCCGGCTGTCCGGATACCCCCTTATCCAGGACTCCCTCAGTAGCCCCAAACCAGGCTTCAATGATGATGAGTCTGGCGTGCAGATTGTCTTCGGCATTGCAAGGCGGGTTCTTCTCCAAATCCGGTGCACCCGTCATGGCGAATAGTGTCCGGCCTCCCAGTAAGGTTGTACTCCTCGGCTTCTGTGCTTCAATAATGGCCACCTCCACGTGTCGATCGAAGGCGAGGGGCCGGGGCATTTTTGCATTTGACACCCTAATCCCGTAGATGAACCGTCTATTTGAGGAGACATGGATCTTCAGATCCAAATCACACGATCTTCCCCCAAGCAAGCATTCCGCAGAGCGCACCCAAAAGAGGCCACCCCATCATGACCGGTCGCCGTAGACCTGCTCGCCGCTCCCCCAGCTCGAAGCCAGGGGATTGGGAAAAGTGTTCCATCCCTCACAACCGCCTAATAGAGCTGCAGACCAAAGGGTTTATTCCGCCCGCATACATGGTCCCTGTCCGATCCGGACTAGCCACCTATAATGGCGGGGGGCAAGCGGAGAGATTCCCCAACCCTTCTTTGGGGAGCGGGTATGCCTTGTCTCGCATCTGCTAAGAGGCGTCGGGTTTCCAATCCACCCATTCCTCCGCAGGCTCCTGGAGTTTTACGGTCTCCAGTTGCATAATCTTACCCCCGCCTCCATACTACATATTGCAGGCTACATTGCCCTCTGCGAGCTGTTCCTGGGCTACGAAGCTCATTTCAAGCTATGGAAGAGGTTATTTTGCATCGTCCACACAACCAGGAGGGATCTATATATCAAGTGGGCGGAGCCGAAATATGGCGCATCGCCCAGACCGGATACCTGTCCGGTACTCTAAAGAAGGCGTCCGAAGACTGGCCCTCGGAGTGGTTTTATGTTGATGATGTTCCCCTTCCGGACCCAGTCCGGACGGGCCTTCCTGAGTTCACCAATACTCCGCTGAAGAAACGCCAAAGCTAGCGCCCTCGGAGCCTCCAGGAGGAGGAAAACAGGGAAGTCTTCTATCTGATGAGACGGATACAAACCCTGGCCAAATCAGGATTGACTATAATTGAAGTCATGTCAATATGTATTATAAGGGGAGTGCAGCCACTTCAATATAGGGGAAAACCCATGTGGCACTTCAACGGAGAAGACGATGCCTCCCGCTGCGGTCGCAAAGGTCCAGACTCCGCCACATCTTTGGTGAGGATACTATCCGAATTGTACAAGGGAGAAGAAGAGAAGTTCCTCCGCATTAAACCGTGGGATGGATTTTCCATGTACAACCCCTGAAGTTGGGTAAGTTGTTTTTTGTTATTCGACTCTACTCGTTCTTACCTTCTTGACCACAATTATTTACCTTGTTGTTTCAAAACAGGAACTAAGAAAGGCTGTGAAAGAGTTCAACAGCCCCTTTCCGCAGCCAGAGGATCCCGGCCGGGCTCTCGACCCCGGACTTGAAGAAGATCCGGACATATCCGTGGAATTCGTCGATGAGACTTTTTATCAGGCAAGCAGTGGCGGCTCTTTAGTGGCCATCATCATGGATTATCCCGGACTGCTTCCCGTGTCGCATGTAAGTAATGTCGGGGCTTCAACCTTCCGAAAGGATTCCTTAGTTTCGTCGTACCTTATGATTGTACGCCGTGTTTTTATAGAAACGGCGGTCGGGACGCCGTGCGGAACCCGCGGGGGCATCTCAGCAAGAGGCGCCTAGACAAAGTAGGCTTAAAAGGAAGGCGGTCAGGAGCGGTACGCAGGCGCAGAGGTATTCATTGAACTTGCCCCATGATTTATTTAGTCGATTTGTAGAGACGTGACAACTTTAATTACGTCACTGTGTCCGGGGACCCTATCGGCCATGCCTCCAGCAGCCGGATTCCTGGACCGGATTCCCAAGCGGAGGCTAATGTGGGGACAGTGCCAAACTGTCCTCCCGCGGAGGATACATATATGCTTTCCTCCACAAATTCAAAAGTGGAGAGCGCCATGAATCACTGGCGCCGACGGCCGTACTCCGCGGTGGTATTTTTTCCGAAGAGGCGTTCACCGCCTTTAATTCCGGACACACCTATATCCGTGCTGCTCAAGATGGACTTACGAGAGCAACGGACTAGTATGTGAACGATATACGGGTAAGAGAATTTTAATAAGCATGTGTAATAGTAGCCCATGAGACTTGAAACAGTTGGCACAACTGATTTAAGGATCATTAAATGCATAGGTTCTTGTAGAGAAGAACACCCAGTTGTCTCAAGAGCTGGAGGAGTGTAAGGCTCAAATGAAGGCTAACGTAGCTGGACAAGAGGGATCCAAAAAGATTTCTTCTGGTAATGATTCTTCTACCAGTTTGTGTGTTCGGCATGGTGTATAAATCTGACGAAATATTCGGCAGATAATCCCGGAGGAAATCCGGAGGCTGTGGGAGGTAATGAGCTGCATCTTCGAAGTCAACTGAAGGCGGGCGAACGTTTGCTGACGCAGTCTATTCAGGCAAAGAATAAGCTGCAAGATGCTAATCTCCAACTGAGCGTTCAATTGAAAGATGTTCGGGCTCAGCTCACGGACTCCGTGAAGGAGAACCGGAGGCTTCGACGTGGCATTTATAGTAAGTGCTTGAATGAATTGTGGCATAGTTCGGCGAGGAGGCATATTGACAAAGTTATATTTGCAGGTATGATGACGGGGCGCCCTGAAGAAGAGATGCCCAGTTCCGTAGGCGATATGCTGCAAGAGCTTTCACAATTGCACGAACGAGCTCGGCAGATGATGCAGGGTATTGCCCAGGCTTTGTGGCCGTCCGCCTCCCTGCCCGGAGGCATGGGTGAACTTGTAGAGATGCTCAAAGGAGCGCGGCGGTGCTTCCGATTATGGAAGATATCAGCCTGCCGTCAAGGTGCGAGAGAAGCGTGGGCCATGGTGAAGACGTGATACACCAAGGATGACCCAAACCATATGGCCGAAGTCGGACCGGCTGGGCCAGATGGACAAGAGATACCCGTTAGTTTGGTATATGATCAAGTAGCATTAGCTGCAAAGTATTCCCAGCAGGATTGTAAGCTAGACAGCTTGTTGGATGGTATAGAGGAAGAGTACAGCCAGTCAGTATGATTATGTAATTTTGAATGGGCTCGTGTACTCTCTAGCCGGATTGAAATCATTTGTCATGGTGGACCTTTTCGCTTCAGCCCCCGGATCCGACAGTCCGGGGTGTATCCGAATACCCACACAGTAATGAAAAACCGGGGCATGCGTGGAAACCAGGCGTAGGGGTCATAAGTGCTTGAACAGACAAGTACCCAACTAGTTATGTTATATTACATGGATAGTAAGAAACATCTTCCAGAGAGAATAGTTCTGTTAGGGGTTCCTTTCTCTGGGTACGCATGCATCGATGTGCATGTCTGAACTGTGAGCAAAAGTGCAGGAAACAAAACATCTGAGTATTCTCGTTGTTAGAAACGAGAACATCTTTTGTTCACCGACCGAATATTTCCTTAAGAATGCTAGCTTTCGGCTTCACCCAGTCTGAGGTACACATCCGACTCAACCGGCAGTAACAATCGCAGAGGTGCTCCCCTTATGCCCTAGCCGAATTAACGGGAACGTAGGGCATAAATACAAGAGCCGGGCAACCTAGCATGGCCAAAACTTAAGTCATATCGATGCATATAATGGTGAAGAAAAGGCACATATGGAAAGAAAAATGCATATGTGGCTTGGCAAGGAGCCTTTAAAGTAATTATATATATAGCTTCTGAATAGGAAGCCCCCAGGTATAGTGTGCGCGCATAATGCGGCCGGAGTGCTCATGGCATCCGTACAGTTTTAACGCTGTATGTAAAAAAAAGGAAAAAGGGGGCGAGAAAGGAGGAAAAGGAACATAATCGAAGAGGCGGATTTGAGGAGACGAACACAGGATTCGGTGCTAGGCGTAGAATCTCCGGAGTCTGGCCGCGTTCCATGGGTTCGGCTCGAGTCTGTTATTAGAGGCGTTGCGCAGATGGTACGCTCCTACGGTGAGAACTTTATCAATGATGAAGGGACCCTCCCACTTGGGTTTGAGCTTGTCCTTCTTCTTCTCAGGTAGGCGTAGAACGAGTTTGCCAATGTTATAAGTTTTGGCCCATACTTCTCTGCTTTGATACCTTTGAGCCTGTTGCTGATAGAATGCGCAACGGGCTTTAGTGACATCACGCTCCTCCTCCAAAGCATCTAATTTGTCCTGCCGATCTAGCTTGGCTTCCTTCTCTTCATACATGCGCACGAGAGGTGAGTCGTGAATTATATCGCAGGGCAGCATTGCTTCTGCGCCATACACCATAAAAAATGGTGTGTATCCGGTGGTACGATTCGGTGTGGTCCGCAGCCCCCAGAGTACGGAGTCGAGTTCCTCGACCCAATGCGTGTCTAATTCCTTCAAGGATCGCACTAGTCTGGGTTTGATGCCGCTCATAATAAGACCATTTGCACGTTCGACCTGACCGTTTGTTTGGGGGTGATAGACAGAGGCGTAGTCGAGCTTAATGCCCATTTTGCTACACCAGACTTTCACCTCCTCGGCTGTAAAATTCGAGCTGTTGTCAGTGATAATACTGTGGGGGACACCGTAACGGTGTACAACCTCCGATATGAAGTCTATCACTGGCCCGGATTCGGCCGTTTTAACTGGTTTGGCTTCTATCCATTTGGTGAACTTGTCCACCATGGCCAATAAGTATTTTTTCTACGGGTAGCCATATCGGCCTCCCCCGGCTTTTCAAGACATCGGGACGACTGCATCCCTCAAACATTCAAGACAAAGGGTCGCCTTCCCACGACCGGCTGGTCCTGGGACCGGCTGCAAGAAGGCGGCAAAGCTTGACCAGCTACTCTAAAGGAGCCGACTCCTAGCAGGCGGCCACAAGATTGGCTGACCCCTGGCAAGCGGTCCACCCAATTCTCCCTCAAAGTCTGCACCCACATAACAGCGACAAGATGGGGCATGGCAACAGTGGACCCTGTTGCCCCCGAATCACGGAGCGACCATGGCCACAATGCACCGTACCGGGCGACCATCCCCCGCCGAGCGCGACACTGTTGCCATGTTGACCATGATATCATCCACGACAGGCTATCAGTATGGCCCGCAGGCGGCGGGCCCTACCTGGCAGTGACCACTCCAAGGCGGCAAGACCAGACCGGCCGGCGTATGGAGGAGCCGGCTCCCAATAGTCGGCCCTCCCCCCTCTTGGGGCTTGTGCGCCATTAACCAGATAAGACGGGGTGAGGCTATAGTGAGCGCCCGCCAGGCGGCAACACTGTAGCCACGCCCACCCAGACAAAGCCATGGTCACCAGGGGCAAGGCTACAGTAATGAGCAGCCGACAGGGCCCATAGGCGGTGGGCCGAGCATGTCGGCCGAGATGCCGGCAGCCGGCGGGACCCACCAGTCGGCGGGCCCTAGCGGTTGGCGGAGAAGCCGGCGACCATAGACGCTGACGGCGTAGGCCCGCGCCCAACCGGATTACCATTGTACTCCTGGGGGGTAGGCCTATATAAACCCCCCAAGACACCCATGCAAAGGGTTGATCCATTAGAACTACACACACCACATAGAGAGAAGAGGAGAGCTAGCCTTGCCCTTCTTCTTCCTCTAGCCGAACATCTCAAGGAGCCTCTTGTAGCTACTTACTGATTTAGTGGTCATGCGGAGACCCCGCAGAGCAGGACTAGGGGTGTTATCTCCTCGGAGAAAACCAAACCTGGGTAAGATTCGCCGACGTGCATGTCTTTGCCTTATCCCGTTTCCAGGCACCGGCGATGTCTTACTGGCTCCCACTATGATTAGCCATCCTTTGGCATATGTCGCACCTACCACCCGACATTTGGCGCCCACCATGGGGCCAGGTGCACCGTTGTCCGGAGACCTGCTCTGGACGGGAACCTTGTTCCTTCCCAGTAAGCATAGCCAGCCCGACACACCCGATGGCGCTTGCCCCGACGTGCTACATGGCGTCGATGCCGCCTGCGTAGCAATCCTCCTCGCCGATCTTCTCGGTAAGGTTCGCCTCTTCGATGAGCCCGCGCCCTACGCGGGCGCAACCAGCTTTGAGAGCTGCCTCATCAACCTCCTTGGCAAGCTTGACATCGCCAACGAGCTCACCTCCGACCCGGAGTCGATCTGATCCACCGACCGAATGCTTGTCGACTCCGACACAGCTTTCCTCAACGCCTTCCCCACCAACATGGTGGTGATCGACGACCCTCTTCCTCACGCTGACAGCGGCGACAACATCGTCATCAAGGTGTTGGTCATTAGCCACGGCGCTGCATCCGGCAAGAACGCCCACGACACTTTGCAGACGGTGCTGCATGACCTGTACGCGCCCATTCTAGCTGACACTGACGCCGAGACACTAGAGGCTCACCGCCTTGCCCTCATCGAGAACGACAAGAAGATAACCACCATGAGACGCCTGAATGAAGCCTATCAACGCGAGGTTGATCGTGCCGCCTCTGACATGCCGGCTTCTAGCGGGCCTAGCCGGCTTGGCGCTCTCAAGAAGCACGGCACGGCCATCGCTAGCATGATGGGGGCCGACCGCCCGGTCTACGCCATGCCGCTCGAGAACCCGCGTGCCGCTTAGGCGGCAGCACACGAGCTGGATGGCTTGGACGGAGACGAGCTACGCTGCATGACGATACGCGTCCAGTAGCTTATCGACGCAACCACATAACGACAAGAAGCTGGCGCCCCTGCCGAAAGTCCTCCCCCTCGCCGAGAGCATGGCGCGACCTCTCGAACGCCGACTGCGGGCGGTGCCCGCGAGCGAAAGGATAAGGAGCCGGCTGCTAGCCGCAGTCGGACACGCTTCACCATCGAGCGTGACGAAGAAGGCCGCCCTCGAGCCTTGGAGCGGCAAGGTGATAACCCGCCTCCTCCTCCACCCCGCAGGGAGCGATATCCATCTCCGCCGCCATTTGGGCACCCAATGCTCGGCGACCGGCTGGGCCGCCGCGAAGGAGTCGTTGAGAATGACGCCCGCCACCGGATCGACTGCCTGGCGCGATCCCTGGCGCTAGAAGAGGAGGACAATGTCGGTCCACCTTGCTTCGGCCCCTGCATTCGCAACGAGCCCTTTCCCAAAGGGTTCTCGCTCCCAAGAGACACGCCCAAGTACAACAGTTCGGTGAAGCCGGAAGACTGTCTAATAGACTACTCCACTGCAGTTAGCATCACCAATGACAACAGGCGTGTTGCCGTGAAGTACGTCCCCCTCATGCTTTAGGGCACGTCACACACCTGACTAAACAGCCTCAAGCCCTACAGTGTCAACAGTTGGTTGGATTTCACGGAGGTCTTTAACCGCAACTTCACCAGCACGTACAAACGGGTGCCCAAGCCACGCCAACTTTACGTGTGCGTTCAAGGCCCAACCGAGTCCAGTCGCGACTACCTGACGCGTTGGGACGAGCTCTGCAACTCCTGTGAAGGGGTGCACAAGGAGCAGGCCATAGAATATTTCACCGCCGGGTGCCGAGAAGGCACCCTCCTCAAGCACCGGCTCCTCTGCGACGAGCCGGCCACACTCGACGAGCTGCTGATCATAGCAGAAAAGTACGCCTCTGCCGACTCCTCGATGAAGTCAAAGCTTCGGTTGGACGCCTCTGGAAAGGTACTCCCTTCGGCTCCCAAAATGCCGGCTGGCGACACTAGTTGGCGCCCATATCAGAACGACAACAAGTGCAAGGCCCAGATGCCGGTTTCTGCCAATCGACAGGTGGCAACAGTCGAAGACCAACAGCCAGAAGGGCAACCCCAGCCCAAGTGTCAGAAAGGCAAGCTGGCTTGGCAGACCGCCTTCTCCTACAAGCAAACTCTCGACACCCCCTACAAGTTCCACAGTAGCGCGAAGCTGTCCAACCATACAACCCGGAAGTGCCATTGGCTCACCCAAATCTCCAAAGGCGAGGGGCTGCTGCCTCCTCCGCCTACTGGCCAGCCGCCTCCGGCTCCTCAACAGCCGACCGCTCGCCCAGCAGTCGAAGCCATTCAGGGCGAGTTCCCTGAAGAGCACGTGGCCTACATCATCTTCATGAGCCAAGCTGACGACCGATGCAGTCAGCGCTGACAGCATCAAGAGGTCAATGTTGTCGCCTCCACAACCCCAGAATTCATGCATTGGTCTGAGAAGCCTATCAGCTGGAGCCGAGCTGATCACCCGAAAAGTGATGCCTTCTCCGGGCTCTTATGCCATGGTGTTGGATGCCACGTTTGCAACAGAGAGGCATGTTGTTCGTTTTTCCCGAGTCCTGACCGATGGCGGAAGCAACATCAACATCCTGTATCGCGACACCATGGAGAAGCAGAACATCAAGCCGAAGCAACTCTTGCCCAGTCGGACCATCTTCCATGGCATTGTACCCGACCTTTCATGCTCACCAATCGACAAGATCAAGATAGATGTCCTCTTCGGAGACAAAGATCACTTCCGCCATGAGGCTGTTTGGTTTGAAGTGGTGGACCTAGAGAGCCCCTACCATGCGTTACTTGGCCAACTTGCTCTGGCCAAGTTCATGGTCATGCCTCACTATGCTTACCTCAAGATGAAGATGGCGAGCGCCAAGGGCATCATCACCATAGTCGAAGACTAAAAGAAATCAGCCGCCTACGCTCCAGTCAACAGTCGGCTGGCCGAGTCCCTTGTGATTGCTGCTGAGAGAAAGATCCTTGACCGGGTCGTGGCAATGGCTGGCAAGCAGCTGGACATGTTGCTTGATCCCAAGGAATCGGAAGCTCAGGGCTCTTTCCAGCCGGCCAAGGAAACAAAGAAGATACCTTTGGACCCAGAGCACCCGCAGAGGTTCGCTTTAGTAGGAACAAATCTAGATAGCAAATAGGAAAGCGAGCTCGTCGATTTCCTCCGCAAGAATCGGGATATCTTTGAATGGTCC
Organism: Triticum aestivum; assembly: GCF_018294505.1. Lineage (NCBI taxonomy): Eukaryota > Viridiplantae > Streptophyta > Magnoliopsida > Poales > Poaceae > Triticum > Triticum aestivum. Next base: position 738,559,480 of record NC_057801.1, read on the forward strand.
CCAAAGGACATGCCGGGTGTCGGGGATATACCCCGTGGTATGACCCGGCCGGAATTATGACCTGGCCGGACTTGGCGACTCACCAGAGACCCGGCTGGAGCTTGGCGATTCACTAGCGATCCGCCCAGACATGGTGGTTCCATATACCCCACCTGGACATTGTGACTCATTAGAGACCCGACGGGCGGATCAGACAGACGACAAGGCCCAAGGCCCTGTAGGTCGGATTATACTCTGGTGGGCCGGTTTACGAGGAAAGGCATAAAGAGTTTTCCCTTAAGGGGGTAGACTAGGATTCCAATTGTAATAGACTAGTCCTAATCTTAATAGGACTCCACATGTAACCCGCCCCTTTAACTTATATAAGGTGGGGAAGGGCACCACAAGCAACAAGCAATAAGAAACAATCTCTAGGGCTAGACACAAAGAGTTAGCTTACCGGCGACTCCCTCATGACCATAATGAGATCTAGACACAAACAACATGTAGGGTTATTACCGGATGATGTCTCCCGAGGCCCGAAGCTGTCTAAATCCTTGTCTATGTTGCATCTCTCGATTCTGCCCAACCCCTCTCAAGCTACCGCATAGATGCGTTAGCCTCGCGACTAAGTCCTCACACTAAGGACATCTGCCGTGACAATTCCATGACAGTTGGCACCCACCGTGGGGCATGGTGTACGGTGGAGTTGAGTTCTTGGAGGGATCTTTCTCAGGGATCGAGAGGTTCATGATTAAGCTGGACGACCATGGACAGAGTCAGCAAATTTATTATTGGGAGATCAGAATTATGGTTAAATTTTTGGAGTCAACAGATACAAGATCTGTAGAGATTTTAGGGTTTACGTGCGGCGCCTCACACGCTGCTCGGCAACCCGTTGAAACCGAGGGCAGATCATGTTTTCCGCTGCATACGAGACCGGACAGGAATCTGATTCAACAATGGTCACCAAGTAATCGGGCCGATGCGTTGGTTTTAAGCAGCTGACGCAAATCACCGAGATTAGGGCTGGAAAAAAGCTCGAAGCTCGTGAGCTAAACGAGTAGCTCGTGACTCGGCTCGAATCGACTCGAACTCAAAGAATAACGAGTCGAGCCAAGCTTTAGTTTAAGATCGTTTATAGACCAAGTTAAATGAGCCAATCTGACGAGTACTCGTGTAACTTGTTAGGCTCGGTACAAAAGATCAGCCACTCCCAATACAAAAAAAGATCAACCACTCAGCACCCTATGTCCTAGGCGCACAACACAAGGCCTAGCTATTGAAGGCCCAACCGCCTAGGAGAGACATGCGTTACAAGGAAATTACTATTGTTAGCGATATATATGTTTAATATATACATAATCATTTTGGTTTTATGTTCATATCTTTAACAAGCTTAACAAGCTAAACAAGCCAACTCGCGAGTTATACGAGTCGAGCCAATCTTGGATTTGAGCTCGTTATAATAACGAGTCGAGTCGAGCTAGCTTGTTAACCAAACGAGCTCTAGCGAGCCGAGCCGGCTCGACTCGGCTCGAATTCCAGCCCTAACCGAGATCGAATGGAATTTTTTCTGCTCCAACTACATGTATTACAGTATCTGGGTCAGATATGCTATTCCTTGCTGTTCCGCCACGTTGCAACTGCTGCTCCATACGTAGCGTCAAGTCCCGAGGCAAAAATCAATCTGACTACTGCTACTTTGTGCATGAAGACCAAAAATCAAGTCATCAGCTACTACTCCATTACCCACAACGCATGAAGGCACTAGTATTTGCGCTAGTACAGAGTATTAGTCCAACCTTTGTTTTTTACCATCACGCTACTTCCAGCAAGGCATATTACCGGTTGCAAAAAGTTGCTCACACCGGCGCGCATATTCGGGTCAAACCTGCCTGTCTGACTCGCCTCGCCTCTGTTACCACGCTTCTGCCAGGACCGATGCACTGTTCTAGCTCCACCTTGCCGTCAGCCACATCACCTCGCCGTCGCTTTTCTCGCGGCCAGGTCAAGCTGTTCGACCTCGAGCCACCAGCCGCCCTACGCGGACCTCGCTCCTGCGGCACTGAGCCGCCATCGTCGGCCTCCGCCTCTACTACAACGCTGTTCAAGCTTCAAGTATCCACTGATGGAGTGGGCCACGAGCCGCCGGTCTTCGTCCGCAGCCACGGCCCTGATCAACCGCCTCCTCCACCGGGTCGAGCCGGCCCTATCGCCACAACCCGCCAAGTCGAGCCGGCCCTAGCGAGAGAGTCGCTGCCAAGGTCGCGCTGAGTCGCCCCCGCTGGTCCGGCCCCGAGCCGGCCTCAGTTTCACCTCCACCTTGAGCATGCCCTGCCGCCGGTTCTGAACCTCCCCTGCTACCATGAGTCACCCCTGCCAAGTCGCCTGCTGTTTCTGAGTCGCCGTTCGAGCGCTGCCTCCGCCAAGAGCCACCCAGAACAGTTGTCGTCGTTGCAGTGGCCTACTTTACCGACCACGTTGCCGGTTCACATCGCCACCTCCGCTGTTGGGGCTCACGACACCACATCACCAACCTCGCGCTAAGCCGTCTCAGTCCGAGCCGCATCGCCTTTGCGCTTGGCCAAGCCACCTGTTGGCTTTGCCACGCCGCAGTTGCCGTTGAGCCGCCCTTGAGGCCTCGCCCTCGCCCGGCTTATGCACGAGCTACGGTGAGCCACCATTGGTTTCAACCGCCCCAGTTTCATCGGCCTCGCATTAAGCCACCACTCCCGCAGGCTCCGCCCCTTGCCTCGTGCTCGCTTCCAAGCCGCCGGCGCCTCCTATCCAGACCGGCCTGGCATGCTGCAGGCTGCCGTGTTTTGCTCTTGCTCCATTTTTTGCTGGTTTGTGGCTCCTGCTTCGCCGGTCGCCCGCCGCTCCCACTACTGCATTCGTGAGACCAACAGACAAATGGAGAAGGAAGAGACGGGAGGCCGGCTGTTCGCGAGACATATGTGAAGTTGGATTTTTTTGGAAGGAGAGGTCAAAAGCTCGGACGGTGCATACAGGAATCAACCAAAGCTGACATGATTAGCAAAAGGCCAAAGCAATTACGCATTGATGTCCAAAAAAGTAATATTTGGGAATATCCTTCAAGGCTTGGTGAATGTATGGGTGGATGTGAAGGTCCGTTAAAACTACAGGAGGAATTTTTGCTTTGATCCTTACGTCTGGATAAACCAGGTGATGTCCATTCAGAGTTATTTTATTAGCACGTATTGTTTGTCGTCAAAGAGCAATTACTTTGGGTTGGTGGTATTTTTCTTGCAGGACCACTATTCATTACAAAGGTGTCGCAAAGGGGCATGTGCAAAACATAATTTTTGCACTAGCACTTATCCATGCAGTGCTACTCGATGGATATGTACGCAAGTCGCCGCCTCTGCTACATCAACACGACGTGATTGACTTGCCCATGCGGCTTATGACGCATGCGACTGACTTGCCCGTCTGCGCGGCTTATCGCACCTGCGATTGAATCGCCGTTCCGCGCCGGTTTACAACGCCACGACTAGCTCATCTGTCTGTGCCGCCTCTGATGCTGCGGTCGTCTTTACTGCCCATCTCTCGCAATCTGGTCTACTTCAATACACCGGGCCGCGCCTGTCTGCATGGGCTATTTATTGAGTATGAGCAAGTCACTGCTTGGGTAGCCCGATTTTCTTCTTACAATTTGGAGGCAAATTATTATATATTATCAGCCATTTTCTGCATTGGATGGCTCAATGGGCAGGCACACAAGTCGCCGCCACTACAGTTTAGCTAACTTCAAACAGCCAGTTGGAAGCAACCATTGGCCAAGTTGCTGACACGGCTCATACGGGATCATTTATAACCCACCACAGTCACCTCAACCTTCTCTGGATTCACATCGAGCTATCAACACCAATGATATACACTTTATGCTATGGTCAAAATATGAAGAATCTCAATTCAACTCTTTGAGTCGTCTTAAGACTCGGGGGATATGATGACATGACTCAGCAAATATTGCCAGTTTCAGCAAAAATCAAGAACCACGGGTCATTGGAGGGAAAATAACCCGATCCCGGAAGCTACTGCCGCATTGATTTAAAGGCCGTCAGAAACTTTCCGGCTTAAAAAGGTGCCTGACAAACAAAAATTTCCGGCTCAATGGAAGAGTTCCGGGTTATCAAAAGAATATCCAGCTCAAGAACCGGCTCAAGAGACATCTCTCTCCTACAAAGCTTTGAAGCTCTCAATATCCGGTTTAAAAATCTGGCTCAAGAAAAATTTGTATCTCGCAAAGCTTGAGTTCTCAGAAAAAATTAAAGGGACCAAAGAGATTCTGTTACAAAGCACAACTCAAACATAGGTACCCCGCTTCAATGACAGTTGGGGGATGATCGTATTTGAATATAGCTTAACCCCTTTTGGTCCGACCCAGATCGTATTCGAATTAGAGTCGTTAAATATTCTTATGGTCATTTGGGGGCTTCCTGTTCAAACATAGGTCGTATTCGAACCAAAGAGAACATAGCTGTCGGTACCCACTTGATCGACGCAATTCCAAAACCCACTCGGGGGCTTCTTGATCGTATTCGAATCATAGCTTAACCCCTCTTGGGTCCGACCCAGATCGTATTCGAATCAAAGTCGTTAAATATTCTCAAGGTCATTTGGGGGCTTCCTGTTCAAACATAGGTCGTATTCGAACCAAAGAGAACATAGCTGTCTGTACCCTCTTGATCGGTGCAATGCCAAAGCCACTGGGGGCTACATGGTCGTATTCGAACCTTAGCTTAAGCCCTTTGGGACGGTCTACTGATCATATTCGAATCAGAAGCCTTGATTTGTCTTCCTATTCTTTTTTGCATAAGTCTTTTTGAAAGCACTTTTTGAGTTTGTCTTGAGACCTTTTTTATGTTTATGTTCTAAGGCATATAAGGTTTCTGTTTGAGCCGGCTTGACTTTGAACAATAAGTCGCCAGGCATGTGACAAACTCCAATTGAAGTCATGACTTCTAAAAGAGCGGGTTATCACCCTTATTACACAGGTAACATAAGCCGACAGTACAATTCAATATCACAGGTATGATATTGTTATTATAGTTATGTTTAAAGTTCTGGTTCATACCAGCCCTATCTATGACTATTTTAAACATCAGTGGTTATATGTGAGATATTATGACCCGCCCTGCGGTAAACCACTAGGGTATGTGTTGTTTAAACTATGTGCATGATTTGCAGAACTATGACTTATATAAATGATTAAGTTCAAGATCATCATCAAAATTGATGCTTCAAAATGATTATCGGTTCTGGATTTTCTCAAAGGCTATAAGCCGCCGAGTTATAAAAATTCCGGCTTACAATGAATGCGCATTAAGTCGCCATTGGCCAAGAGCCACAGAGTATTTAAACTTCGGATTTACTTGTCAACCGATAAGGTATTCAAATTTCTAAATAGCCAAACTTGGCTGGATTTTCATGATAATATTGAATGATTGAGGTTTTCATACCGGATTATATTATTCAAATCTTGAATAGCCAACATGGCTAGATTTTTATTATGGTTATCAATAGCTAATATTATGATGGAGGTCTTCATAGTCACTTCAGCGCAATGGTTATCATCTTATTAATTGACATGATTTATTTTTACAATGAAGAGAATAGTCCCGAGTCGCTGCAGGCTTACGACCCGGCAGTTGGGGGCTACATTATTCAAGTTGAGATTACATCAAATATGCAAGTCCCATGTCACTGCCAGCATGCACCATGGCACTTGGGGGCTAATGCAAAGACATTTTTTGCTCAACATTATTAAAGACCCGACTCATCGCATTGTAATGAGCCAGCCCTTGGGGGCTACCAATTGCTCCTGTCCAAATTTCAAGGTACACAAGTATTAATTCATTATATTGAAAGGTCCACTACTCAGTTGGTAGAGTACAAAGCTCTTAACCTTGTGGACGTGGGTTCAAGCCTCATGGTGGAGATTATATTATATGATATTATAAATTACATACAAAGTCCTAGCTGAGTGTTATCTTACTGAGCCTGCCCTTTGGGGCTACACGTTGCTGTTCAAGTTTACATGGTTATATCTATAAAGTCCCTGCTCATTATTACATAATGACCCGGCCCTTGGGGGCTACACTGGTTGAAGTTTTTATGAGCATAAGGCAATTACAAGTCCCAGGTTGCTGCAAGCATGACAAGTCGGCACTTGGGGGCTACAGGTGATATACATATGAGGGAAGGATAAACTTCAAATTCTCAATTTTGAGAAAAATAGGTGTTATATTATTATTGGAGAAATCTACAAAGTTTATGACCCGGTGTCTGCAAAAATCATGACCCGATATCAGCATCATTTATTTATGACCCGGTAGTTTTGGCAATCATAAATCGGCAAGATCTACATCTTTAAGCCGACCGAATATCAGTTGAATATTTCAAGACTAATATTTTTGTCAAGTCAGAGCATTGAATGCCGACTCAAATGGATTATCTCTCTACAAGAGCCAATGTTAGCAAATTGATTATGAAGCTGGCCTATTGACCCGGATTTTTCAGAAGAAGTGCCCAGATTTTTTTGCATTGGATCAGTTTAACATGGATAAATCCAAATTAAACTAGGGGCTAATGTCAGGGATATACCCCGCGGTATGACCCGGCCGGACTTGGCGACTCACCAGAGACCCGACTGGAGCTTGGCGATTCACCAACAATCCGCCCGGACATGGCGGTTTACATATAACCCACCTGGACATTGTGACTCATTAGAGACCCGGCGGGCGGATCAAACGGACGACAAGGCCCAAGGCCGAGCAGGCCGGATTATACTCTGGTGGGCCAGTTTACGAGGAAAGGCATAAAGAGTTTTCCCTTGAGGGGGTATACTAGGATTCCAATTGTAGTAGGCTAGTCCTAATCCTAATACGACTCCACATGTAACCCGACCCTTTAACTTATATAAGGAGGGGAAGGGCACCACAAGCGACAAGCAACAAGAAACAATCTCTAGGGCTAGACACAAAGAGCCGGCTTACCAGCGACTCCCTCATGATCATAATGAGACCTAGCCACAAACAACATGTAGGGTTATTACCGGATGATGTCTCCCGGGGCCTAAAGCTGTCTAAATCCTTGTCTATGTTGCGTTTCTCGATTCCACCCAACCCCTCTCAAGCTACCGCATAGATGTGTTGGCCTCACGACTAAGTCCTGACACTAAGGATATCTGCTGTGACAATTCCACAACACCGGGTGATCCGAAGGATCTCGCCGAGCACAAGCTACATGTCCAAGCAGATGCAAAACCAGTCAAACAGCCCCTCCACTGACTGTCGGAGGATAAGAAAAGAATTGTCAGTGAAGAGATAGCCCGGCTGCTCGCAGCCGGCTTCATTATGGAAGTATTCTTTCCAGAATGGCTTGCCAATCCAGTCCTTGTGTTGAAGAAGAACGATAAGTGGTGCATGTGCACAGATTATACCAGCCCCAACAAAGCTTGCCCCAAAGATCCGTTTACTTTGCCCTGGATTGACCAAGTGATAGACTCCACATCCGGATGGGAGCTGTTGAGTTTCTTGGACGCCTACTCAGGGTACCATCAGATCAAGTTGGATCCAGCTGACCGCTTGAAGACCGCCTTCATCACACCATTCGGAGCCTTCTGCTACCTGAGTATAACATTCGGCTTGAGAAATGCCGGTGCCACTTTTCAGCGTTGCATGTAGAAGTGCCTCCTCAAGCAGCTTGGCAGAAATGCCCACGTCTATGTAGACGATATAGTGGTGAAGACGGGGAAGCACGGCACTCGTAGCACGGCACGGTCACACCTCAAGGAAACATTTGACAATCTGCGTCGTTTTCAGATCAAGCTCAACCCTGAGAAACGCGTCTTTGGGGTACCAGACGACCAACTCCTTGGCTTCCTAGTCTCTGAACGCGGCATTGAGTGCAACCCGGTGAAGATCAAGACCATTGAGAGGATGGAGATTCCCACTCAGCTACGAGACGTTCAGAAGTTCACTGGGTGCCTGGATTCCCTTAGCCGCTTCAACAGCCGGCTAGGGGAGAAGGCTCTTCCCCTGTACAAACTCATGAAGAAAACCACTCACTTTGAGTGGAATGCCCAGGCGGAGGAAGCCTTTCATCAATTGAAGAAGATGCTGATCACGCCGCCTGTCCTAGCGACTTCGACTAAAAAAGAGCCCATGCTCCTTTACATTGCCGCAACTAGCCGGGTGGTCAGCATAGTCACCGTGGTTCAGTGCCCAGAGGATGGCAAGGCACAACTAGTTCAGAGGCCTGTGTATTATTTGAGTGAAGTGCTGTCAACCTCAAAGCAGAATTACCCCCACTACCAGAAGATGTGCTACGACGTCTACTTCACCGCCAAGAAACTCAACCCCTACTTTAAAGAGCACCCCATCACGGTCGTTTGCACTGCCCCGCTCGCCGAGATCATGGGCAGCCGGGATGCATCCAGCCGGGTGGCCAAGTGGGCTATTGCGCTGGCTCCTTATACCATCTTCTACCAGCCCCGCACCACCATCAAGTCCCAAGTGCTGGCCAACTTCCTTGTCAACTGGGCCGAGACCCAGTACCTCCCGCCGGCACCCGACTCCACCCATTGGCGGATGCACTTTGACGGATCCAAGATGCACACTGGTTTGGGAGCTGGCGTCGTCCTCACCTCTCCCAAAGGCGACAAGCTCAGATACACGTTGCAGATCCATTTTGCCACCTCCAACAATGTGGCCGAATATGAAGCAAAGCACTCATACATGGGCTCCGGCTGTCCAAAGAGCTCGGCATCCACCGGATATTGTGCTATGGTGACTCAGACTTGGTGGTCCAACAGTCGTCTGGTGACTGGGACGCCAAGGACGCAAACATGGCAAGCTACTGTTTCCTCGTCTAGCAACTCAACGGGTATTTTGAAGGGTGCGAGTTCCTCCACGTGCCACGGGCCGACAACGAGGAAGCAGATGCCCTGGCACGAATCGGCTCCACCCGACAAGCTATACCAACCGGCGTCTCCCTTTAGCACCTCCTCAAGCCGTCTGTCAAGCCTGCACCAGAGTTCGACTCCATCTTCGTCCCGGCTGACCCCAAGGCTGTCGGATTCGGCTTGGGAACTTCGATAAATGGCACGGGGATTTCAGCAGGCGGCCCGGGGACTGCAGCAGCCGCACCCGGCCCGGGGACTGCAGCAGCCGGCCTGGGGACTACAACGACACAACAGGCGGTGGACGACTCCAACCCACCACCTCCCAACGCAACCGCCCTAGTCGTAGTAGCCGTGTTGGCAATAGAAGAAGTCGCATCTCCATCATGGGCCCAGTCCTTCCTCAACTTTCTGGTAAACAGAGAGTTGCCGACTGATGAGGTCTCAGCCCGACAAGTTCAGCGCTGAGCTGGAGCCTACATAATAGTAAACACAGAGCTCGTTAGGTGCAGCATGACTGGAGTCTTCCAGCGCTGTGTTGAACTAGAGAAGGGCATGGAAATCCTCAAATACATCCATCAAGGTGAGTGTGGCCACCACGCGGCCTCGATATTGATTGTTGCCAAAGCCTTCCGCCATGGTTTCTTTTGGCCGACTGCTTTGGACGACACCAAAGAGTTAGTCAAACACTGCAAGGGGTGCCAATTGTTCAGTTCCAAGCAACACCTGCTGACTTCTGCACTCAAGACCATCCCCCTCACCTGGCCCTTTGCCGTCCGGGGGCTGGATATGGTGGGCCCATTCAAGACGGCACGCGGCGGCATGACTCAGCTACTTGTCGCTGTCAGCAAATTCACCAAGTGGATTGAAGCAAAGCCAATCAAGAAGCTGAATGGGCTGACTGCTGTGACATTCATCACAGACATCACCACCCGGTCCGGCGTAGCGCACAGCATCAACACCGACAACAACACGAATTTTGCCAAAGGAGCATTGGCCCATTTGTACGTGACGCAGGGCATCCGACTGGACTTAGCGTCCGTTGCCCATTCACAGTCAAACGGCCAAGTAGAGCGAGCAAACGGCCTCATCCTCTCCAACATCAAGCCCCGACTGGTCGAGCCGCTAGAGCGTTTGGCCAGCTACTGGCTTGAAGAGCTGCGGGCCGTCCTCTGGAGCCTGCACACCACTCCAAACAAGTCAACCGGCTTCACCCCTTTCTTCCTTGTGTATGGTGCTGAGGCCGTCATCCCAACTAACATCGAGTTCGACTCACCTCGTGTCACCATGTACACGGAAACAGAGGCAGAGGAAGCACAAGAAGACGGCGTAGATCTGCTGGAAGAGGGCCGGTTGTTGGACTCAGTCGGTCTGCCATCTACCAGCAGAGCCTGCACCGCTACCACAGTCGGAAGGTCAAGCCAAGATCCTTCCTAGAGGGTGGCCTTGTGCTTCGGCTGATCCAGCGAACAGCCGGCCAGCACAAGCTCTCGGCCCCTTGGGAAGGACCTTTTGTCATCAGCAAGGCCTTGGGCAATGACTCCTACTACCTAATCGACGCACAGAAGCCCAAGGCATGCAAGAGAGATGATTCCGGCAAGGAGTCAGAACGCCCATGGAATGCAAATCTCCTTCGAAGATTTTACAGTTAATGCAGTATGTACCACACTACCTTTTGTTTTAAGTACGAGACATCGGGCTCCCCGAGGAGCACTCGGGGACTACCCTCCTTTATCTATATGACAAGTATTATGCCTATGAATGTGTTAGTACATTTGTTCTTTCGTCCTGCACCGGGTTAAACCAGTCGGCCCGGGACTGACCACCTTGAATTATGTTAGCACTACCTACAGTCGGACAAGTAGTGTGCCGGCATCTAAGCCCTCTCTTGCCAAAAGCCGTAGCTCGCAGAAGCGGCGGTTCGGCTGGCAAGAGTCAAAGGCAGGAAATGATGCCCACATGAAAAATGGCTAAGGACCAATGAGCTTACATAACACAAGCCGCCTCCCCGCCCTGCCGACCGACTGATAAGCAGTCGGCCGGCCGGCTTCCCACTCACCTTGCCACAATCTAAGAAGGCTGAAGTACTTGGCCTCCCAAACAGTCAAGTACTTTCCCAGCCTAAAACTGCAGAGCAGCTGTTTGGTTGGGAAGACGACGACCAAGGGAGGGCGGCAACGGAAAAAGCTGGAAAAAGATTAAAGGCAAGTAAAGCCAGAATCCAACATCATCATAGCACATGCAGGATAATATTTACACAAAAGGCTTTCAAAAGCCAGAGTTCAACATAATTTGAATACACCCCCAGTGGGTGGAACTGCGCAAATTTAACGGACATTGTTCAAAAGATTGACAAACAAGAAGACAAAGATAAAATTGGCTGATTAGACCAAGGGCGCAACATGCGAGCCTGGCTGGTCGGCGGAGACGGCGGCGCTGGCTGGTGGAGTGGCCGGGTGGCGAGTCTCGGCTTGATCATCGCCAGCAGCAGTCGGCGTGTTCACACGCGCCTCTTTGCTGGAGGCACGGTCATGCTGAGGCTGGCCGTCTACTCCACCATTCGACGCTACATCTTCACCGTCCTCATCTTCCTCATCCTCGCCCTCGTCGCTGGAGTCGATCTCCTCCGCCGAGTCCTTGCTGTCGGCCGAGTTTAGCCCAAACTAGTCCGCTGGCACCTCAGCACCGTCGTCATTCAAGTTAGGGACGAAGATGCTGGTGTCGGTGTAGTCGGTGATCGCCGCGGCGCAATGAATGATGGCCGGCCGGACCGCCTCCAGATCCTTGTTGGCCTCCTGCCGAAACGTGGCCAACTGTGCTAAGTCCAGCCCAGGGTACCATGCCCTGACAAACTCCAACGCCCGTCTGGTGCCTGCCCGGGCCGAGGAAGCCTTCCATGCCTCGAAGCGCCCGACTGCTACTTCCAGTCAGTCGACAGTCCGACTAGGAGTGCGAGGAATTGTGGCGTCAGGCCAGAGGGCGGAAAGTACCTGAGCTTTAATGCGCTGAAGACAGCGGAGCATCCGGTGGGACGGCTGCAGACAGGCCTGGATGGCCAAGAGCAACTCCTCAAGCATTCGGCGAGCATTCGGCACGATCTCAACTCCAGCCTGCCTTTGCACTTCACGGTGGGACTTGATGGCCTGACTGGCGGCAACGGAGTAGCCAGGGAAGTACTCTGCGCAAATAAGAAAAATGAAACATTAAGTCAGAAATCGGACCAGATAACAGGAGGCATACAAAAGGAGAGGAGGAAGGCAACTTACCGTCGATCATGTCCTTAATTAAGCCATAGCCGTCGCTCAACGCCTGATCCGACTCGGCCCAAGTCGCCGCCTGGGTCTCATACTCGGCTTGGAGGGCGGCTTCGCTGTCCTTCACCGCCTGGAGGGCCGCCTTGTGACTCTCCTCCTGGTCAGCTAGCCGCTTGGCCAGGCGGTCGCGCTCCTGAGCTCTGGTGCTGCACTCCGCCTCCTTGGCGGGCCTCACCCAGTTGCTGCTGCAGGGCAGCGTTGGCCTCTGCGAAGGCAACAAATAAAAACAGTCAATAAGAAAGAAGTCACCGGTAGAGATCCGGCCTGACTGCTCAGCAGCCGGCCCGAGTCTCGGGGACTACACCCAGTGGGTGCGCTGACACGCCCCCATGAGAGAAAGAAGGCGGAATACTTACTTTGGCTTTCAGACAGGTCGGCGGTCCGTTGAGTCAGCTCCCAGACATGGGAGTTGAAGGCGACCGCGTGGAGGTTATTATAGTCCTGCCAAAAAGACAGACAAACAAGATGAAGCAAGTCAACACCCGAACCTGGTTAGATGTTCCAGGCCACCTGCTCAGCAGCCGGCTCGGAACTTGGGGACTACACCCAGTGAGTGTGCTGACGCGCCCCCACAGAAGAATACAAGAGCAAGAAGCAAAAAGCAATAAGCTTACTCGGATGGCTGTCCGCGTCGCCAGGAACTCCTGGTTGTAATTCTTTAGGGCGGTGGCCTGAGATTGAAGCCGGGCCCGGACATCCTGCGCATCCTCGTTCAACAAGGCCATCCCACCGCCTGGCGCCCAGTCCGGCGAGCTAACGCTGGCCGCCTCTAGTTCCTGGGTCGACGAGCCAGTGCCCCTGGCCTCCTGTGGAGGCACCCCCGAGGCCGCCTTCCCCGTGTGTTGGCGTGCCGAAGACCGGACCACAAGGTCAGCCCCCATGGCCGGCTTGCCTCTAGAGAGAGTGGGGCCCTGTTTAAGCAAGATGAAGGAATTCAGAAGGATGATTGAAATAAAAGAAGGAAAAATACGGTCAGAGGCCAACACTTATGCGGAAACCATTAGGGGTTCCTTCACGACCTTGCGGAAGTGGCTCACCTTCGTGACCGCTTCCTCTCGCTTGGTCGCCGCGGTCGAGCTCTTGTTTTTTTGGCCGACTACCATACATTGACGGCGCGACCCGGCGCTTCTGAGCGCCGCCTCGTGCAGCCGGTGCGGTGGACGAGATCGTGCCCACCTGGTCGGATGCCGGCTGGCGGCGCGGGGCAGCTTCTTCTCATCATCGTTAGGCCAGTCCTCGACGCCGCCTCCACCTCCAAAGTCGCCTACCTTGCCGCCTTTGCCTGCTACATCATCTTCCAGAGCGGCCGCCCCCCAGTCGGGAAGGAACTGATGCTCCGACCCGGCGGCACCGGCTGCCGGCTGAAGAAGGGCGCTCTGTTTCATAGCCGATTGGTCAAGACAGCCAAAGAGAACTCGACAACTAAAGAAAAAGAAGACATGAAGACTTACCACTGGTGGTGGATCCGCGTGCGAGTATGACTCCTTGCTGAATCACCATTCCTCCTCCGTTAGCTTGCAATTTGAAATATTGTTCACCAAGTGAGCTAACTCTGAGTGCGGCATCTCCTTGGTGCACATCTGGCTTGGGTCATGGTGCCCGCTCATCTGGCATATCATGTGAGGCCGGCCTTGGAGCGGGAGCACTCGGCGTGCCACGAAGGCGATTAGCAAGTCGGGCCCAGTGAGACCTTCCGACCTCACCATCACCTTAAGTCGGTCGACGGCAGCAGCGCCAGCGACCGACAGCGTCCGGGGCCGGTACAACCAGTTGGGCCGCATTCCTGTCGGCGGGCCGGCTACGTAAGCCGGCAGGTTAACCCATTCGCATTCCGGGTGGACGCTCTTCACATAGAAGTACGACTACTGCCACATCTTCACCGACTGTATCAGTGTGATGGCGGGGAACGGGTTCTCAGCAGCCGGCCCTCGCACCGCGACGAAGGCGCTGCACTGCACCGCCACTCCCTTGATGATGGTGGGTGACAAAGGCGGACAACAGCACCACCGTGTTTAGTGTGAGGTGGTGTGGCTACAGGCCGGAGAAGTCGAGGAAGGCATGGAGGAAGCCGCTTGCCGGCAAGCCAAAGCTGCGCAAGCAGTACGACCTGAAGATGACGCGTTCGCCCTCTTCCGGCGCTGGCGAAATCTCCCTCTCCGGCGCCAAGCGAACCCTCACAAAATCCTTGCCGGGCAACCGCCGCGTTCGGCGGAGGAAGTGGACGTGGTCCTCATGGACGTTGGAGCCGTCCCATGCTCCAGCATGCGCCATGGGGTCAAGGAGCTTGACGGAAGGGTGGCGCGGCGGCGTGCACGTGGCCTTGCGGCAACGAGGTGCGGCACGGCAAGGTGGCTGGAAGCTTGGTGCAGCGGCGGATAGTAGCAGCAGCAGCAAGAAGAAGAAGAAGAGAATGGCGGAGGTGAGGTGGGTGCGCGTGCGTTCGCCGCTCCCCTCCTCCCCCTATTTATAGCCTCAGAGCGGCGAAGCCGACGGGGCGGGAAGTGGGGGTTGTGGGATTAACTGTGCCCACTCCCCCATGACCCTTCGATTATCGCGCCTTAACGACATGTATTAACTGCGGCCGAAATGCTAACCGGCCGCCTCGGCCGTAGAGAATCCGCGCATGGGCCGAGGCGTGGTAGTGGTGGGCTCCAGCCTACGGCGTCGTCCCATCGCGCACGTGGGCTGGCAGGCTGGACCAGGCGGCTGGTGCTGCGTGGCGGACGGGCAGAGAGCGGCCGGCCCAACGCCCGGCGTGCGTGCCACCTGGTTCCCGCCTTCGGACTTCGAAACCTTCCAGACAACACATCTGGCCGTGGCCGGCTCCGAGCTATCGCTCTTTAGAGTAGGAAGCTGCTTGGGCTTCTCGTTCTCTGTTCAGCCGCGAAGCCCTACCAGCTTCGGGGACTACTATCAGAGTAAATGACTATGGGTAGCCATATCGGCCTTCCCCGGCTTTTCAAGACATCGGGCCAACTGCGTTCCTCAAACATTCAAGACAAAGGGCCTCCTTCCCATGGTTGGCTGGTCCTGGGGTTGGCTGCAAGAAGGCGGCAAAGCTTGACCAGCTACTCTAAAGAGGGCCGACTCCTAGCAGGCGGCCACCAGAGTGGCTGACCCCTGGCAGGCGGCCCACCCTATGCGCCCTCAAAGTCTGCACCCACAGAACAGCGACAAGACGGGGCATGGCAACAGTGGATCCTGTCGCCCCCGAATCCCAGAGTGAACATGGCCACAGTGCACCGTACCGGGCGGCCATTCCCCGCTCGGCACGGCATTGTTGCCATGTTGACCATGATCATCCACGCCAGGCTGTCAGTACGACCAGCAGGCGGCGGGCCCTACCTGGCAGTGACCACTCCAAGGCGGCAAGACCAGACCGTCCGGTGTATGGAGGAGTCGGCTCCCAATAGTCGGCCCTCCCCCCTCTTGGGGCTTGTGCGCCACTAACCAGATAAGACGGGGTGAGGCTACAGTGAGCGCCTGCTAGGCAGCGGCACTGTAGCCACGCCCGCCCAGACAAAGCCATCGTCACCAGGGGCAAGGCTACAATAATGAGCAGCCGACAGGGCCCACAGGCGGTGGGACGAGCATGTCGGCCGAGATGCCGGTAGCCGGCGAGACCCACCAGTCGGCGGGCCCCAGTGATCGGCGGAGAAGCCGGCGACCACAGACACTAATGGCCTGGGCCCGTGCCTAGCCGGATTACCATTGTACCCCTAGGGGGTAGGCCTATATAAACCCCCTAGGACACCCATGCAAAGGGTTGATCCATTAGAACTACACACACCACATAGAGAGAAGACGAGAGCTAGCCTTGCCCTTCTTCTTTGTCTAGCCGAATAGCTCAAGGAGCCTCTTGTAGCTACTTACTAATTTAGTGATCATGCGGAGACCCCGCAGAGCAGGACTAGGGGTGTTATCTCCTCGGAGAGCCCCAAACCTGGGTAAGATTCGCCGGCATCCATGTCTTCGCCTTATCACGTTTCCTGGCACCGAAGATGTCTTACTGGCTCCCACTATGATTAACCATCCTTTGGCATATGTCACACCTACCACCCGACATACATGGCGATTGCATTGCATACAATAAAACAACAACCATATGGCTCCTGCCAGTTGCCGATAACTTTGTTACAAAACATGATCATCTCATACAAAAATTTATATCACATCATGCCTTGACCATATCACATCACAGCAACCCCTACAAAAACAAGTTAGACCTCCTCTACTTTGTTGTTGCAAGTTTTATGTGGCTGCTACGGGCTTCTAGCAAGAACCATTCTTACCTACGCATCAAAACCACAACGATTTTTCGTCAAGTGTGCTGTTTTAACCTTGAACAAGGACCGGGCGTAACCACACTCGATTCAACTAAAGTTGGACAAACAGACACTCACCAACTACCTATGTGCAAAGCACGTCGGTAGAACCAGTCTCGCGTAAGCGTACGCGTAATGTCGGTCTGAGACGCTTCATCCAACAATACTGCCGAATCAAAGTATGACATGCTGGTAAGCAGTATGATTATTATCACCCACAACTCTTTGTGTTCTACTCGTTCATATAACATCTACGCATAGACCTGGCTCAGATGCCACTGTTGGGGAACACGGCAATTTCAAAAAATTCCCTACGATCACGCAAGACCTATCTAGGTGATGCATAGCAACGAGAGGGGAGAGTGTGTCCATGTACCCTCGTAGACTGAAAGCGGAAGTGTTTAGTTAACGCGGTTGATGTAGTCGACCGTCTTCGCGATCTAACCAATCCAAGCACCGAACGTACGACACCTCCGCATTCAGCACATGTTCAGCTCAGGGATGTCCCTCATACTCTTGATCCAGTTGAGGCTGAGGAAGAGTTTCATCAGCACGACGGCATGGTGACGGTGATGATGAAGTTACCGGCGCAGGGCTTCGCCTAAGCACTACGACGATATGACTAAGGTGTGTAACTGTGGAGGGGGGCACCGCACACGGCTAAACAATTGTCAACTTGTGTGCCTAAGGGGTGCCCCCTCCCCCATATATAAAGGAGTGGAGGAGGGGGAGGGCCGACCCTCTATGGCGCGCCCAAGGGAGGAGTCCTACTCCTAGCGGGAGTAGGATTCCCCCTTCCCAAGTTGGAGTAGGGAGGAAGGAAGAGGGAGAGATAGGGAAGGAAAGGGGGGGGGGGGCGCCCCACCACCCAATTCGGATTGGGCTTGGGGGGGGGCATGCCCTCCACCTGGCCGCCTCCTCCTCTCTCCCACTAAAGCCCAATAAGGCCCATACACTCCCCGAGGGGTTCCGGTAACCCCCCAGTACTCCAGTAAATGCCTGAACTCATCCAGAACCATTCCGATGTCCAAACATAGTCGTCCAATATATCAATCTTTATGTCTCGACCATTCCGAGACTCCTCGTCATGTCCGTGATCACATCTGAAACTCCGAACTACCTTCGGTACATCAAAACACATAAACTCATAATACCAATTATCATCGAACGTTAAGCGTGCGGACCCTACGGGTTCGAGAACTATGTAGACATGATCAAGAAACGTCTTCAGTCATTATCCAATAGCGGAACCTGGATGCTCATATTGGTTCCTACATATTCTACAAAGATCTTTATTGGTCAAACCGCATAATAACATACGTTGTTCCCTTTGTCATCGGTATGTTACTTGCCCGAGATTTGATCGTCGGTATCTCAATACCTAGTTCAATCTCGTTGCCGGCAAGTCTCTTTACTCGTTCCGTAATACTTCATCCTGCAACTAACTCATTAGTCACAATGCTTGCAAGGCTTATAGTGATGAGTATTACCGAGAGGGTCCAAAGATACCACTACAAAAAAATACACTTCCGTGATGATACGTGTTTGTCACAGTATGTCACGTTTTCTATCATGCATGTACATCCATGACGATTTTATGATAGAATCAAGATAGTCATACTTGTGCTGTCGTAGAAGTGTTCCATGACATTACCAAAATTATCATCACGGAAGTGTCCACTTCCATGACGATAAATTGCGCGTCACAGAAGTGCTTTCGTCAAGGGTGACAGACACGTGGCATCCACTGTAACGGAACGTCATTAAGCTATCGGATCCGGTTTTGGATCCGATAACCCATTAACTGCCCGGACCAATGGGGATTTTCCACGTGTAAAATCATCATTGGCTGGAGGAAACACGTGTCATCTCCGCGTTGTCACAGGTGTCACTCATCCAATGGGCGAGATGCGCCTATGATATGTTGACACGTGGACCAGCCCAAAAGTGGCCCATAAAGTTTAAATGGGCCGGCCCAACTAAAGGCCCACAAGATTTTGTGGTCCATAATGGACCGGCCCAGCTAAAGGCCCACAAGATTTTACAGCATAATGGGCCAGCCCAGCTAAAGGCCCACACGATTTGGCGGGCCATAACGGGCCGGCCCAGTGAGGGAGAGAGGAAGGGGGCGAATGGATGTGTCCACGGGGTTCGGGGCGCGACGTGGAGGTCGTACCGGCCAGCAGAGCAGCGAGGGGAGGAAGCAGGGCGGCGGGCAGCTGCGTGGCGCGTGCTGGAGTCGCCGTCGAGCACCTGCCTGCCTGCCTGGCCAAGCCAAGCAGCTCGCTGGAGCGGTTGCTGGGCTGGGCCGGCTAGGTGGGCCGACTGGTGGGCTGCCAAGTTAGTTCCCTCTCTCTCCTTTTATTTCTGTTTTCTATTTTTTGTCTGTAACTTTGTGGAATTACTAAAAATACTTAAACAACTCCAAAAATCACCAAACTGCTTATGCCCACTGTTTAGAATATAAACAACATGGAACATTTTAGTTTAGGATTATTTGGACTTTTAAAATGTTTTATAGATTTTAAATGTCCAAATTCAAATACTTATGATTTAATTCAAAGACCTTAGGATGACCTAGAAAATTGTGCACCACTTTTGGCAGAGGTTCTGAACCAAGACAAAAATGATGGACATTTTAGAAGGGCATTTCAGGTTCATTGAAAATATTTTTAGTAAACCCTAGTTGGATTCAGAGGGGGCTGGGGGTTCTGTCGTCCCCATTTCAAGTTTCTGTTGAATGGAATAGACATGATGCAACACTCTAATGCATGAACTAGCTAGGGTGTGACAAGGAGGGGGAGGGCCGACCCTCTATGGCACGCCCAAGGGAGGAGTCCTACTCCTAGCGGGAGTAGGATTCCCCCTTCCCAAGTTGGAGTAGGGAGGAAGGAAGAGGGAGAGATAGGGAAGGAAAAGGGGGGGGGGCGCCCCCACCCAATTTGGATTGGGCTTGGGGGGGGCATGCCCTCCACCTGGCCGCCTCGTCCTCTCTCCCAGTAAAGCCCAATAAGGCCCATACACTCCCCGGGGGGTTTCGGTAACCCCCCAGTACTCCAGTAAATGCCTGAACTCATCCAGAACCATTCAGATGTCCAAACATAGTCGTCCAATATAACAATCTTTATGTCTCGACCATTTCGAGACTCCTCGTCATGTCCGTGATCACATCCAAAACTCCAAACTACCTTTGATACATCAAAACACATAAACTCATAATACCAATCGTCATCGAACGTTAAGTGTGCAGACCCTACGGGTTCGAGAACTATGTAGACATGATCAAGACACGTCTTCGGTCATTAACCAATAGCGGAACCTGGATGCTCATATTTGTTCCTACATATTCTACGAAGATCTTTATTGGTCAAACCGCATAACAACATACGTTGTTCCCTTTGTCATCGGTATGTTACTTGCCCGAGATTCGATCGTCGGTATCTCAATACCTAGTTCAATCTCGTTGTCGGCAAGTCTCTTTACTCGTTCCGTAATACTTCATCCCGCAACTAACTCATTAGTCACAATGCTTGCAAGGCTTATAGTGATGAGTATTACCGAGAGGGTCCAGAGATACCACTACAAAAAATACACTTCCATGATGATACATGTTTGTCACAGTATGTCATGTTTTCTATCATGCATGTACATCCATGACGATTTTATGATAGAATCAAGATAGTCATACTTGTGCTGTCGTAGAAGTGTTCCATGACATTACCAAAATTATCATCATGGAAGTGTCCACTTCCATGACGATAAATTGCACGTCACAGAAGTGCTTTCGTCAAGGGTGACAGACACGTGGCATCCACCGTAACGGAACGTTGTTAAGCTATCGAATCCGGTTTTGGATCCGATAACCCGTTAACAGCCCGGACCAATGGGGATTTTCCACGTGTAAAATCATCATTGACTGGAGGAAACACGTGTCAGCTCCGCGTTGTCACATGTGTCACTCATCCAATGGGCGAGATGCGCCTATGATATGTTGACACGTGGACCGGCCCAAAAGTGGCCCATAAAGTTTAAATGGGCCGGCCCAACTAAAGGCCCACAAGATTTTGCGGTCCATAATGGACCGGCCCAGCTAAAGGCCCACGAGATTTTACAACATAATGGGCCAGCCCAGCTAAAGGCCCAAACGATTTGGCGGGCCATAACGGGCCGACCCAGCTAAAGGCCCACGAGATTTTGTGCACCATAATGGGCCGGCCCAGCTAAAGGCCCATAAGATTTTGCCAACCATAATGGGCCGGCCCAGCTAAAGGTCCACGAGATTTCGCCGACCATAATGGGCCGGCCCAGCTGAAGGCCCACAAGATTTTGAGGACACTAGTAGGCCGACCCATTAACAAGCTGCCATGTTTTCGGCCAAATGCCGACCCATATTTGACCCGGTCCATTAACAGCCTGCCACATTCCGGGCCTAATAAAGGCCCATATGAGATCCGGCCCATTAAAAGCCTACCACGTTTTCGGCCAAATTACGGCCCAGATCAGGTTCGGCCCTTTAAGAGGCTTTGGGCTAAATTATGGCCCATATCAGATTCGGCCCGTCAACTGGTCACTATGCTTTTGGGCCCACTTGCTAAAGGCCCATTTAGTAATTCGGCCTGATATTAGTTTAGGCCTATTAAAGGCCCATTTAACATTTTGGCGCTCTACTTATTTCGGCCTGTTAAAAGCCCATCATATAGTTGGGCCTAACTACGGCCCGGTTTGCATCTGGCCTGCTCACAACTAATAATCTGATTGGGCCAAACAAGGACCGAGACAATTTTGGCATGTTCAAAGCCCGTGATTTGATTGGCACAATCATGAGCTGTTAGGCACGTTTCAGGCCCAACCTACTTTTCAGCCTCCTAAAAGCCCATTGAGTTTTCTTGCGAAAATAGGGCCGGCGGTTTACTCGGCCTATTGAAGGCTTGAATCTACTAGTGGGCTAGTTTACATTTAGGCCTGTTAACGGACCAAGATGACGAGGCCCATGATGCGGATCATACATAGTGATTTGCATGACGCCCGATTATGTACCGTAATTTTACGGTTCGGCCGGTTTACTACGAAGACAGGCTATATATATAGTAAAATAACTGCAGCATCGTGAATAAGAGAAAACCTAGACTATACAATAAAGAAATTACAGCATATTACATCCACTGGGCATCAAAGTTCGCCACTATGATAATAAAGCACAAGCAAACAACAGATTACATACATTGGGCATCGAAGATCGGCACCAGCGCAAATAAACACGCTGACAAAATAATATCCAAAACTGACAGCACTTCAATAGAGTTCAAGAAAGGTTATCCCTGCTCGGGAGCTGTAGCGCAAGTAGCTAAGCAAGCTGATGAGACTGCGCTTGTTTGACACTTATATCCTCCTCACTCTGAAAGATAAACAAGAAGACAGATGATAGGTTTTGCACATATAAGTATTAGTGCTGACAATTCATCACATTTCTTACTGACGAATAAAGTGACATAGTTTAAAATAGCATTAACCCAATATGGTATTGTTCAGGTCAAGACATGGCAGGAAATGACATTGTGAATGAGTTGGCAGCTTCACAACACTACTGGATTAGAGATCAAGAACTCATAAGTATCAATGGTTAGTGTGTTGTCAATTTATCCCATTTCAGATTGGCAAATAAAGAGACGGTTTAAATAATAGTAGAATGATATGACATTGTTCATAGTTAGAACATTGCAGAATATGACATTGTGTTGTAGTGGGTAGGTTCACCACATCACTGGATTATGGATCAAGAACAGAAGCATACATGCAGTGCAAAAGAAGATCACTTGCTCTGTATAGTTTAATTTACATGGTATGAAGAAGGAACTTGGTTGTATAACTGAAAACTTAAATTGAGAAGGGCAAACTTTTGTTTATGAACTACATAATAAACTTTAAACATGCAATTTGATGCAAACACCAAAAATAAACATCTATTGTAGTCATGCCTAACCAAATATACACAACAAAGTTTGAAGGCTTGAGAAGGACAAACTTACATTATTGGTGAAGACAGGCTCTATAAAGCCCTTGTCCATGCTGATGGGGGGGGCAATTCAAGAAGTTTACCATAGAATCTTCTTCATAAGCATTGCCTTTATTCTACATTTTGTTAAGGGCAAATATAGATGTGATAATATAAAAAATGGATAATATTTAAGATAAGATGAAGAGTGATGCTACATAACCAAGTACCTATAAATGTAAGTACAACGATACAGGCAAAAGGTACATCCAAGAGCAATGCAGAGCCAAACTTCTTGAGTACCATCGGTGTTATCCAACCTTATGGTAAGAGTAAATATAGATATGATGTGTAGAAAATGGAGGGCAAAGGAAAATAAGGTGCAAAATGATGGTACATGAACAACTACCTGTCAATATAAGTACACTGATAAAGGACAGCAGGTACTTACAAGAACAATGCAGAGCTAAAAAAATTATTGGCATTGGATGTATTCTACACTGATGTAACCATTCATACAGATCAGATAATTTGGAGCGAACAATTGATAAGCAAGCTATCATGCATACTGCTGTCACATAATGAACCAGGTATGTATGCAAGTACAGTGATACAGGATAACAGGTACTAACAAGAGCAAAGCAGCGGGTAGCACATTTGTGATATCCCGTCGTTCTTTTCAAACTGGAATTCTTCTTCGAGCAGATTTCCTACAAAAAAGATCCGTAAGGCACATGCGGAAAAGTAGAAGTTCAAATTGTCATGCGATATAATAGACAGTACCTCATCATGGGAACGAGACCAGTGCATAAAAAGGTTTTTCCATTCAATGTCTTCTAAATTTAGCACAGGAGACTTCACCGGAAATTCGTTTATAGACTTGCCATCAAAGTGTGATTTCCTCAGGTAACACCGATACTACTGCAATGCTTCCTTGAAAAGCGCAAGCAAGCTTTGATCGTCATGACCACCCAGATTGACGCTCTCCTACTTACAACAATTTAATGTAAATCATTGACGTGTTCAATCCGCAGAAAACAGGAAAATAATCACCATGAATAATAGCACTTACACGTAAGTGGGATAGGAAGATGTAAAAATGGTGTTTGTCTTCACTATAATCTTCCCATTATGGGAATATATGCACGTAGTCCCTAACAACATTGAAAGCATTGTCTTTTAAACTGGTAATAATTGGAATGGGGTTCCAATCTGCAGGAATTGGCCGTCTCTGCAGTTGGGATAGGTCTTTGGCTGGTGGACTTGCTATACTTTTTGCTGGAGTGGGATTTTTCTGTGGTACGGCTGGTGCTATGGCAACTGAAATCGCCATACCTTTTGCTAGAATGCAGGTCCTGTGTGGTGGGGCCAGTGGTGTGGCCAGTGAAGTATATGTACAGTCTGCTGGAGTCAGTCCTACGTTTTGTGTCACTGGTTGTACAACAAATATAAGTGGGGTGCTATCGGATTTCTCCGGCACCACCACATTTTTCAAGGACTTTGCTAGTGCTCCTTCAAGTTTGGAAATCACCCTCTTCCTTTTTGATGTCTAATGCACAAGAACAACATTTGAGTGAAAAAACATGGTATGATGACAGATGAAATATGTATTGATAATGGATGGGCATGGCATCTCGACATATTGTTGGGGAACGTTGCAGAAAATAAAATTTTTTCCTACGGTTTCACCAAGATCCATCTATGAGTTCATCTAAGCAACGAGTCGAGGGAGAGAGATTGCATCTACATACCACTTGTAGATTGCGTGCGGAAGCGTTCAAGAGAACGGTGATGATGGAGTCGTACTCGCCGTGATTCAAATCACCGATGACCAAGTGCCGAACGGATAGCACCTCCGCGTTCAACACACGTACGGAGCGGATGACGTCTCCTTCTTCTTGATGCAGCAAGGGGGAAGGAGAGGTTGATGATGATCCAGCAGCACGACAGCGTGGTGGTGGATGCAGCAGAACTCCGGCAGGGCTTCGCCAAGCTGCTGCGGGAGGAGGACGTGGTGTAGCAGGGGGAGGGAAACGCCAAGACTTGGGTGCAGCTGCCCTACCTCCCCCTCCTTTATATAGGCCCCTAGGGGGGCGCCGGCCCTGGAGATCCAATCTCCCAGGGGGGCGGCGGCCAAGGGGGGTGGAGTGCCCCCCAAGGCAAGTGGTGCGCCCCCCCCACCTAGGGTTTCCAACCCTAGGCACAGGGGGGGGCAAGGGGGGCGCACCAGCCCACTAGGGGCTGGTTCCCCTCCCACTTCAGCCCACGGGGCCCTCCGGGATAGGTGGCCCCACCCGGTGGACCCCCGGGACCCTTCCGGTGGTCCCGGTACAATACCGGGTGACCCCGAAACTTTCCCGATGGCCAAAACAGCACTTCCTATATAGTTTTCTTTACTTCCGGACCATTCCGGAACACCTCATGACGTCCGGGATCTCATCCGGGACTCCGAACAACATTCGGTTTGCTGCATACTCATATTCATACAACCCTAGCGTCACCGAACCTTAAGTGTGTAGACCCTACGGGTTCGGGAGACATGCAGACATGACCGAGACGGCTCTCCGATCAATAACCAACAGCGAGATCTGGATACCCATGTTGGCTCCCACATACTCCTTGATGATCTCATCGGATGATCCACGATGTCGAGGATTCAAGCAATCCCGTATACTATTCCCTTTGTCAGACGGTATGTTACTTGTCCGAGACTCGATCGTCGGTATCCCAATACCTCGTTCAGTCTCGTTACCGGCAAGTCACTTTATTTGTACTGTAATGCATGATCCCGTGACCAGACACTTGGTCACTTTGAGCTCATTATGATGATGCACTACCGAGTGGGCCCAGTGATACCTCTCCGTAATACGGAGTGACAAATCCCAGTCTCGATTCGTGTCAACCCAACAGACACTTTCGGAGGTACCTGTAGAGCACCTTTATAGTCACCCAGTTATGTTGTGACGTTTGGTACACCGAAAGCACTCCTACGGTATCCGGGAGTTACACGATCTCATGGTCTAAGGAAAAGATACTTGACATTGGAAAAGCTCTAGGAAAACGAACTACACGATCTTGTGCTATGCTTAGGATTGGGTCTTGTCCATCACATCATTCTCCTAATGATGTGATCCCATTATCAATGACATCTAATGTCCATAGTCAAGAAACCATGACTATCTGTTGATCAACGAGCTAGTCAACTAGAGGCTTACTAGGGACATATTATGGTCTATGTATTCACACGTGTATTACGATTTCCGGATAATACAATTATAGCATGAATAAATACAATTATCATGAACAAGGAAATATAATAATAATCCTTTTATTATTGCCTCTAGGGCATATTTCCAACAGTCTCCCACTTGCACTAGAGTCAATAATCTAGTTACATGTGATGAATCGAACACCCATAGAGTTCTGGTGTTGATCATGTTTTGCTCGCGAGAGAGGTTTAGTCAACGGATCTGCGACATTCAGATCCGTATGTACTTTGCAAATATCTATGTCTCCATCTTGAACATTTTCACGGATGGAGTTGAAACGACGCTTGATGTGCCTGGTCTTCTTGTGAAACCTGGGCTCCTTGGCAAGGGCAATAGCTCCAGTGTTGTCACATAAGAGTTTGATCAGCCCCGACGCATTGGGTATGACTCCTAGGTCGGTGATGAACTCCTTCACCCAACTAGCTTCATGCGCTGCCTCCGAGGCTGCCATGTACTCTGCTTCACACGTAGATCCCGCCACGATGCTCTACTTGCAGCTGCACCAGCTTACTGCTCCACCATTCAACATATACACGTATCCGGTTTGTGACTTAGATTCATCCAGATCTGTGTCGAAGCTAGCGTCGACGTAACCCTTTACGGCGAGCTCTTCGTCACCTCCATAAACGAGAAACATGTCCTTTTTCCTTTTCAGGTACTTTAGGATATTCTTGACCGCTGTCCAGTGTTCCTTGCCGGGATTACTTTGGTATCTTCCTACCAAACTTACGGCAAGGTTTACATCAGGTCTGGTACACAGCATGGCATACATAATAGATCCTATGGCTGAAGCAAAGGGGATGACACTCATCTCTTCTTTATCTTTTGCCGTGGTCGGGCATTAAGCCGAGCTCAATCTCACACCTTGCAATACAGGCAAGAACCCTTTCTTGGACTGATCCATTTTGAACTTCTTCAAAATCTTATCAAGGTATGTGCTTTGTGAAAGACCTATGAGGCGTCTTGATCTATCCCTATAGATCTTGATGCCTAATATGTAAGCAGCTTCTCCAAGGTCCTTCATTGAAAAACACTTATTCAAGTAGGCCTTAATGTTGTCCAAAAGTTCTATATCATTTCCCATCAAAAGTATGTCATCTACATATAATATGAGAAATGATACAGAGCTCCCACTCACTTTCTTGTAAACGCAGGCTTCTCCATAAGTCCGCATAAACCTAAACTCTTTGATCATCTCATCAATATGAATGTTCCAACTCCGAGATGCTTGCACCAGCCCATAAATGGATTGCTGGAGCTTGCATACTTTGTTAGCATTCTTAGGATCGACAAAACCCTCCGGCTGCATCATATACAGTTCTTCCTTAAGATGCCCGTTAAGTAATGCGGTTTTGACGTCCATCTGCCATATCTCATAATCATAGTATGCGGCAATTGCTAACATGATTCAGATGGACTTCAGCTTCGCTACGGGAGAGAAAGTCTCATCGTAGTCAACCCCTTGAACTTGTCGATAACCCTTAGCGACAAGTCGAGCTTTATAAATGGTAATATTACCATCCGCGTCCGTCTTCTTCTTAAAGATCCATTTGTTTTCTATCGCTCGCCGATCATCGGGCAAGTCTGTCAAAATCCATACTTTGTTTTCATACATGGATTCTATCTCGGATTGCATGGCTTCAAGCCATTTGTTGGAATCTGGGCCCGCCATCGCTTGTTCATAGTTCGAAGGTTCACCGTTGTCTAACAACATGATTTCCAGGACAGGGTTGCCATACCACTCTCGTGTGGAACGTGTCCTTGTGGACCTACGAGGTTCAGTAGCAACTTGATCTGAAGTACCTTGATCATAATCATTAATTTCCTCTCCAGTTGGTGTAGGCACCACAGGAACATTTTCCTGAGCTGCACTACTTTCCGGTTCAAGAGGTAGTACTTCATCGAGTTCTACTTTCCTCCCACTTACTTCTTTTGAGAGAAACTCTTTTTCCAGAAAGGATCCGTTCTTGGCAACAAAGGTCTTGCCCTCGGATCTTAAGTAGAAGGTATACCCAATGGTTTCCTTAGGGTATCCTATGAAGACGCATTTTTCCGACTTGGGTTCGAGCTTTTCAGGTTGCAATTTCTTGACATAAGCATCGCATCCCCAAACTTTTAGAAACGACAGCTTAGGTTTCTTCCCAAGCCATAATTCATACGGTGTCGTCTCAACGGATTTAGACGGTGCCCTATTTAAAGTGAATGTAGCTGTCTCTAGAGCGTATCCCCAAAATGATAGCGGTAAATCGGTAAGAGACATCATAGACCGCACCATATCCAATAGAGTGCGGACACACCATTACGCTGAGGTGTTCCAGGTGGCGTGAGTTGTGAAACGATTCCACATTTCCTTAAGTGTGTACCAAATTTGTGACTTAAGTATTCTCCTCCACGATCTGATCATAAGAACTTTATCTTTCGGTCACGTTGATTCTCTACCTCATTCTGAAATTCCTTGAACTTTTCAAAGGTCTCAGACTTGTGTTTCATCAAGTAGACATACCCATATCTACTCAAGTCATCAGTGAGAGTGAGAACATAACAATATCCTCCGCGAGCCTCAACGCTCATTGGACCGCACACATCAGTATGTATGATTTCCAATAAGTTGGTTGCTCGCTCCATTGTTCCGGAGAACGGAGTCTTGGTCATTTTGCCCATGAGGCATGGTTCGCATGTGTCAAATGATTCATAATCGAGAGACTCTAAAAGTCCATCAGCATGGAGCTTCTTCATGCGCTGGACACCAATGTGACCAAGGCGGCAGTGCCACAAGTATGTGGGACTATCGTTATCAACTTTACATCTTTTGGTATTCACGCTATGAATATGTGTAACATTACGTTCGAGATTCATTAAGAATAAACCATTGACCATCGGGGCATGACCATAAAACCCATCTCTCATATAAATAGAACAACCATTATTCTCGGATTTAAATGAGTAGCCATCTCATATTAAACGAGATCCAGATACAATGTTCATGCTCAAACTTGGCACTAAATAACAATTATTGAGGTTCATAACTAATACCGTGGGTAAATGTAGAGGTAGCGTGCCGACGGCGATCACATCGACCTTGGAACCATTCCCGACGCGCATCGTCACCTCGTCCTTCGCTAGTCTCCGCTTATTCCGCAGCTCCTGCTGTGGGTTACAAATATGAGCAACGGCACAGGTATCAAATACCCAGGAGTTACTATGAGTACTGGTAAGGTACACATCAATTACATGTATATCAAATATACCTTTAGTGTTGCCGGCCTTCTTGTCCGCTAAGTATTTGGGGCAGTTCCGCTTCCAGTGACCCTTCCCCTTGCAATAAAAGCACTCAGTCTCAGGCTTGGGTCCATTCTTTGACTTCTTCCCAGCAACTGGCTTACCGGGCGCGGCAACATCTTTGCCGTCCTTCTTGAAGTTCTTCTTACCCTTGCCCTTCTTGAACTTAGTGGTCTTATTGACCATCAACACTTGATGTTCTTTCTTGATTTCAACCTCGGCTGACTTCAGCATTGAAAATACTTCAGGAATGGTCTTCACCATCCCCTGCATATTGTAGTTCAACACAAAGCTCTTGTAGCTCGGTGGGAGCGACCGAAAGATTCTGTCAATGACCGCCTCGTCCGGGAGGTTGATCTCCAGCTGGGACAGGCGGTTGTGCAACCCAGACATTTTGAGTATGTGCTCACTGACAGAACCGTTTTCCTCCATCTTACAACTATAGAACTTGTCGGAGACTTCATATCTCTCAACCCGGGCATGAGCTTGGAAAACCATTTTCAGCTCCTTGAACATCTCATATGCTCCGTGTTTCTCAAAATGCTTTTGGAGCCCCGGTTCTAAGCTGTAAAGCATGCCGCACTGAATGAGGGAGTAATCATCAGCATGTGACTGCTAAACGTTCATAATGTCTTGGTTCTCTGGGATGGGTGCTTCACCTAGCGGTTCATCTAGGACATATGCTTTCTTGGCTGCTATGAGGATGATCCTCAGGTTCTGGACCCAGTCCGAATAGTTGCTGCCATCATCTTTCAGCTTGGTTTTCTCTAGGAACGCATTGAAGTTCATGTTGACATGAGCGTTGGCCATTTGATCTACAAGACATATTTTGCAAAAGTTTTTTGGACTAAGTTCATGATAATTAAGTTCATCTAATCAAATTATTTAATGAACTCCCACTCAGATTTGACATCCCTCTAGTCATCTAAGTGTTACACGATCCGAGTCGACTAGGCCGTGTCCGATCATCACGTGAGACGGACTAGTCATCATCGGTGAACATCTCCATGTTGATCGTATCTTCCATACGACTCATGTTCAACCTTTCGGTCTCTTGTGTTCCGAGGCCATGTCTGTACATGCTAGGCTCCTCAAGTTAACCCTAAGTGTTCTGCATGTGTAAATCTGTCTTACACCCGTTGTATGTGAATGTAAGGATCTATCACACCCGATCATCACGTGGTGCTTCGAAACGACGAACTTTAGCAACGGTGCACAGTTAGGGGGAACACTTTCTTGAAATTATTATAAGGGATCATCTTATTTACTACCGCTGTTATAAGTAAACAAGATGCATAAAACATAATAAACATCACATGCAATTATATAGTAGTGACATGATATGGCCAATATCATATAGCTCCTTTGATCTCCATCTTCGGGGCTCCATGATCATCTTCGTCACCGGCATGACACCATGATCTCCATCATCATGATCTCCATCATTGTGTCTTCATCAAGTTGTGATGCCAACGACTACTTGTACTTCTATGGCTAACACGTTTAGCAATAAAGTGAAGTAATTTACATGGCGTTCTTCAATGACACGCAGGTCATACAAAAAATAAAGACAACTCCTATGGCTCCTGCCGATTGTCATACTCATCGACATGCAAGTCGTGATTCCTATTACAAGAACATGATCTCATACATCACAATATATCATTCATCATTCATCACAACTTCTGGCAATATCACATCACATGACAATTGCTGCAAAAACAAGTTAGACGTCCTCTAATTGTTGTTGCATCTTTTAATGTGGCTGCAATTGGGTTCTAGCAAGAACGTTTTCTTACCTACGAATAACCACAACGTTATTTTGTCAATTTCTATTTACCCTTCATAAGGACCCTTTTCGTCGAATCCGCTCCAACTAAAGTGGGAGAGACAGACACCCACTAGCCACCTTATGCAAC
Source organism: Triticum aestivum (assembly GCF_018294505.1). Lineage (NCBI taxonomy): Eukaryota > Viridiplantae > Streptophyta > Magnoliopsida > Poales > Poaceae > Triticum > Triticum aestivum. Next base: position 738,590,489 of record NC_057801.1, read on the forward strand.
TAGTGCATGTCAGTCAGTGGAACCTGTCTCACGTAAGCGTACGTGTAAGGTCGGTCCGGGCCGCTTCATCCCACAATACCGCTGAAGCAAGAAAAGACTAGTAGCGGCAAGCAAGTTGACAAGATCTACGCCCACAACAAATTTGTGTTCTACTCGTGCAATAGAGAACTACGCATAGACCTAGCTCATGATGCCACTGTTGGGGAACGTTGCAGAAAATAAAATTTTTTCCTATGGTTTCACCAAGATCCATCTATGAGTTCATCTAAGCAACAAGTCAAGGGAGAGAGATTGCATCTACATACCACTTGTAGATCGCGTGCGGAAGCGTTCAAGAGAACGGTGACGATGGAGTCGTACTCGCCGTGATTCAAATCACCGATGACCAAGTGCCGAATGGACAGCACCTCCGCGTTCAACACACGTACGGAGCGGATGACGTCTCCTCTTTCTTGATCCAGCAAGTGGGAAGGAGATGTTGATGATGATCCAGCAGCACGACGGCGTGGTGGTGGATGCAGCAGAACTCCGGCAGGGCTTCGCCAAGCTGCTGCGGGAGGAGGACGTGGTGTAGCAGGGGGAGGGAGGCGCCAAGACTTGGGTGCGGATGCCCTCCCTCCCCCTCCTTTATATAGACCCCCAGGGGGGCACCGGCCCTGGAGATCCAATCTCCCAGGGGGGCGGCGGCCAAGGGGGGTGGAGTGCCCCCCAAGGCAAGTGGTGCGCCCCCCCACCTAGGGTTTCCAACCCTAGGCGCAGGGGGGCCCCAAGGGGGGCACACTAGCCCACTAGGGGCTGGTTCCCCTCCCGCTTCAGCCCACGGGGCCCTCCAGGATAGGTGGCCTCACCCGTTGGACCCTCGGGACCCTTCCGGTGGTCCCGGTACAATACTGGCTGACCCCAAAACTTTCCCGATGGCCGAAACAGCACTTCCTATATAGTTTTCTTTACCTCCGGACCATTCCGGAACTCCTCGTGACGTCCGGGATCTCATCCGGGACTCCGAACAACATTCGGTTTGCTGCATACTCATATTCATACAACCCTAGTGTCGGTGTCAAATCCGGCGGATCTCGGGTAGGGGGTCCCGAACTGTGCATCTAGGCGGATGGTAACAGGAGACAAGGGACACGATGTTTTACCCAGGTTTGGGCCCTCTTGATGGAGGTAAAACCCTACGTCCTGCTTGATTAATATTGATGATATGTGTTACAAGAGTGGATCTACCACGAGATCAAGGAGGCTAAACCCTAGAAGCTAGCCTATGGTATGATTGTTGTTCGTCCTATGTACTAAAGCCATCCGGTTTATATAGACACCGGAGAGGGCTAGGGTTACACAAAGTCGGTTACAATGGTAGGAGATCTACATATCCGTATCGCCAAGCTTGCCTTCCACGCCAAGGAAAGTCCCATCCGGACACGGGACGAAGTCTTCAATCTTGTATCTTCATAGTCTTGGAGTCCGGCCGATGATGATAGTTCGGCTATCCGGACACCCCCTAGTCCGGAACTCCCTCAGTAGCCCCTGAACCAGGCTTCAATGACGACGAGTCCGGAGCGCATGTTGTCTTCGGCATTGCAAGGCGGGTTCTTCCTCCGAATAATTTATAGAAGATTGTGAACACCAGGATAGTGTCCGGCTCTGCAAAAATAAATTCCACGTACCACCGTAGAGAGAATAATATCACAAGTTCAATCTGCTGAGTATTTTGTGGCGTGACGTCACACCACTACCAAGCCTTTACTCAAATTGTTTTTATTGTTCCACCTCAGCGCGTTTAGCGAAGCGGTTTCCTTGGCACGTCTTGTCGAAGCAGAGATCATGTTCCCCTTATTCCGGGATTCCCATCAATACGGACGTGGGTAACCCAACCGCGCCATTGATTGTGACGCTTGGGAGATAAGCGAGTTTTACCAGGATGGTGGGGACACATGTTTTTGTCCGCCCATATAAGGGGATAAAGATCCAACCTTTTTACCCGCGCCTTCTTCCTCCTTTGCTTATCCATCTCCGCGAACTCGAGCTCCAGCACCCAAGTCCGCACTTCTCACCTTAACCTTCTCCAACTATGTCCGGAGTAGGAGGCAAGTGGATGGCCTCCTCCGTCACGGAGGAGCAGATCCAGAAGCTGCGCAATGCCGGATATTTGTCCAGCAACATCGCGTATCGGCTCCCCGACGAGGGAGAGCTCATCCCCACCCCCAGGCCCCATGAGAGGGTAGTATTTCTTCCCCATTTCCTCCGCGGACTGGGCTTCCCACTTCATCCCTTTGTCCGGGGACTCATGTTCTACTACGGCCTGGATTTCCATGATCTGGCCCCGAATTTCATCCTCAACATCTCGGCGTTTATCGTCATGTGCGAGGCCTTCCTCTGCATCCAGCCCCACTTCGGCTTGTGGCTCAAGACCTTCAGTGTCAAGCCGAAGGTTGTGAAGGGCAGCCAAGCGGAGTGCGGAGGCGCCATGGTGGGCAGGATGTCCCATGTTACGTGGCTGGAGGGCACTTTCGTGGAAACCATTAAGGGGTGGCAATTGGGGTGGTTCTACATCACTGAGCCGCGTGACCCTGATTGGGCAGCGGCCCCCGAATTCAGATCCGGCATCCCTACACGGCTCACCTCCTGGAAAGAGAGTGGCCGGATCTAGGGCGATTCAGAGGAGCTGACCGAACTCCAAGCTGGTGGACAAGAAGCTCAAGCTTGTCAACGTAGTCCAGGTCATGCTCATCCGCCGGATTCTCCCGTGCCAACGACGGGGTTTCAACATGTGGGAGTTCGATCCGGCGCAGCACCAGACCCTGAGCGGGCTCTTCGACACTACGTACGAAGATGTCTGGAAGGTGCTGTTCAAGGGCGCCGAGGCTCCCGTATCCGCTACCGAAGATCGCGGATTCCGCTCGTAGCATCTAGCTGACGAGGTAAGTTATTTTGTCACTTGTTCTCCATAGTTTGACTCTATGCGGGATCTAAACTCCCTTTACCTTTGACAGGACTGGCTGGCGAAGGCCGAACGGACTATCTGTCCGGCCCCATTACCAGAGGAGCCAGCGGACGCCCGCCTAACAGGGCTGCTGGCTCCGGCACCCCACGTGGTGCCGGAGAAGAAGGCCAAGAAGAAGGCCACGGGGACTCGGAAGAGTTCCCGTTTTCAGGTGCTATCGGATGATGAATCCGAGGCCGACTCCTCCCACCAAGGCGAGGAGGAGAAGAAGAAAGCATCTCCCCCAGCGGGGGGAGGGAAGAAAAGGAAGGCCTCCCCAACAAGGGAGGCCGAAGGGTCCAAGAAGGGAAAAACTCTTCCCCCGGACTGTTCTGCCAACGCTAGTGACAACGACGAGGACTGGCCTCCAAGGGCCAAGCCCCTGGCGAGATCGTAAGTATCCGGACTCCCGAATAACTTCAAGGTTTTTCCTTTTCGCCACATAATGTCTTTCTAATGCCGCATACAACCCTGCAGTCCGCCCAAGGATGATCTTCCCGCTTCGTCGAGCGGGTCCGGTGCGTCGGATATGGATTCTCTTCCGACTGCCCCCACCCCCCGTGATGCGGACGATGCCGAGGTGGGATCCCAGGAAGAGACCCACCAGGAGGAGGAGGCCCCGGAGGTGTCGCGGGACAACCTCCCGGACTTTGCACCGGACTCGGCCCCGGAACCCACAGTGGCTCCGGAGTCCGGCGGGCGACCCCTTCATAAGAAGGGCAAGACCGTGACGCCGGCAGCCTCCGTCCAACCGGAGGCGCCGGATAACTTGCTGGAGGTGCTCAATGGCGCCTCCATTGAAGAGGAACACCGCACTGTTATGAGTGCGGTGATTCAGAAGGTTCAGCTCGCCAAAAGCGGGCTGACCGAAGCCTGCAGCAGCCTTCTAACAGGCTTTGAGGTAAGAATTTTGATATATGTAAAATAGTACCGCATAGACAGTAGCCCCTGATGCTCAGTTCGGTGTTTGGAAAGAAAAGCCGGACTGAGGATCTTAAGAAGAAATACGCAGGAGTCATAAAAATATGTCAATATGGGATTGCAGACTATGCTGCTGACCTCTGCTGCACTGACTGCGGAGGTCAATACTTTGAAGGAAAGCCTCGAGCGGTCCGAGAACGAGCTCGGCCATGCCAAGAAGCAGCTCGAGGACAAGGAAGGTGAGTAACACCTTATTAAAATTGTACCTTACAGAAAAGGATTTTGGTTGCAAAAAGAATGACAAGGATAACATGGGTATTGTAGGGGCCACTAGCAAGGTGGAGACCCTGAAGGAGGCAGTGTCCGCGGCCGAACGTAATGCGGCCACGGAACGCTCCGAGCGAGAGAAGCAGGAGGCGCGGGTGGCGGAGGTACAACAAGAGCTCCAGGATCTCGTGAAAAAACATGAGAGCCTGGAGCGTGACTCGAAGACTCGAGAGTCTGAACTTGCAATGGCTCTTGAGAGTGCCAAAGCCGCTAAGGCCGAAGCCTACAAGGCCCTCCAGGAGATCGAGGCGGTGAAGAAAATAGCAGCGGGTAAGGAATTTTTCATGCAAAGTAAGCATGTGAGTGTTAATTACCTGTTGCTTACCCGAATTCGGAGCTCTCCAGGAGCGTTCCCAGATCTTCCTTGCAGCGTGTCCGATGCTGCCGCGTTCTACCGGGCCGAGGAGGGGAGCTCGACGGAGAAGGTCTTCTGGTCTCAGTATGCTGAGGCCGGACATCCGGTGCCCCTTAGCGACCAGCTGAAGCAGCTGGTCGAGCTCCACAAGACGGTCGAACAGGCCATGAAGGGCCTCATAGTTCGGCTGTGGCCTAAGGAGGCCATGCCTGGGAGCTACTTTGGCCTGGTGCGGTGGCTGGTGGATGCGTGCTCGTGGGTTGAAGTCATCAAGCACTCCGCCTGTATTGAAGGTGCCCGTCGGGCCCTTGCTCGCGCAAAGGTGCACTGGGGCAAGATGGATGCCCAGAAGCTCGTGACGGACCCGCCACCAGAGGGCAAGGAGCATCGCACGCCCGAGATGTATTATAAGAGTGTGCTGAAGGGCGCCCGCACTATTGCGGGTGAGTGCTCCAAAGATGTAATTTTTGAGTAGACTCGCATTTTGTTATCCCGTGCGTTGAAAACTTAGTTCATATGCGCTAAGCAACGCTTGTTAATTTAAAATATTACCTTCTGTGTGGCTGTTTATCAAATCTGAGAGATGGCAAGTCGTCGGCTTCAGCCCCCATGCCACGAGTGCTGGGGTGTTCGGGATAAACTTGACCACTCTTGTTCCCATTTTTGGGTCCATCTAGGGAGGCGCTCAACACAGCGAACAAGGTAACCGGACTTATAATGCTTGAACACTCTCACTTAGCCATAGAATTCTATAATTTTAAATTTCGGCGAAGCCCCTAGTCTTCGGAAGGCCGAATTTGGGGCGCTATCCACGCCTGGGCCAGACAAGATCCGGCTCCTCGCTCTAAGCGGAATAAGTCTTTAAGGACTCGCCAAAAACCTCTCGAACAGCGACCGGCTCTCGCCTCATCATGACGGTCAATTTTAGCTTTCTCCACTGAGGCGTTAACCCAGCTCAACTGGGGCGCAATCGCAGTGGTTCTCCCAGTGCTACCTTAGCCGATACAATGGAACGTAAGGTACCAAAACATGGGAGCCGGGCAAACCCAACTATTGACCCAAGACATGATTCGGAGCCGATGCATATAGTGCTATAAGTTCGGGGTGCCGCACTTGTGAAAGTGTTCGGACTTATCACACCATGATGCGGGAAACATAAGCCCCTGGTGTATTTTAGCCGTACCAAAGTGTACGGATGCAACATGCCGTAAATGAACATATGTATAAAAAAGAAATGCAATTATAAGCAAAAATGTGCTGCATTGTTTATTCAAGAAAGACTGCTGTAAGTGCAGAACGATACAAATGGTGCGATAAGCAAGGGATGGGACTGTTAAACATGTCCCCCTCCAGGGGTAGGCTGCCGAATGGTGCGTAAAACAGATTTAATGCTCGTAATGGAGACCACCTGGATATTCGTTGTAGCCTTTATCCTTCCCTGGCTGTTGCATCGTGAGTTCGGCAGGTCTGCTGCCGGATAGGGCCTCTGACGAATGGAGTCCTGTGGGTAAAAAAGGAAAAAGAAAAGAAAAAAGAACGACACACTTGAGAGCCCCTGGTGTGGTTGAGCCGCAGTCTGGGCCTATCGTGGTCGTGCCCCTCTCCCCATGCCCATGGTATCTTCAGAGCGTAATGGTGTACGCGGAGGACCTGTCTTGACGGTTTATAGGGGCTGGGGTTGGGGCCGCATTGCTACACGTGCTCGGAACGTGCCAGCTGGTCTTGTTGTATGTTACTCCGGGCGCGCTTAGCTGTGTCCGGTCGCTTAACGGCCGGACTCGAGAATTGCCTTAAGAGGCTGCATTGTACTTCTACCGCGAGAGCCGCTGTATGTTCCTCCGTGCGGAGAGAACGTTCAGTGTTTCCTTTGACCATGATGACTCCTCGAGGGCCTGGCATCTTGAGCTTGAGGTATGCGTAGTGCGGCACCGCGTTGAACTTTGCAAACGCGGTACGTCCGAGCAGGGCATGATAGCCGCTGCGGAACGGAACTGTGTCAAAGATTAACTCCTCGCTTTGGAAGTTATCCGGGGATCCGAAGACCACTTCCAGTGTAACTGAGCCTGTACAATTGGCTTCTACACCTGGTATGACGCCTTTAAAGGTTGTCTTGGTTGGTTTAATCCTTGAGGGGTCTATGCCCATTTTGTGCACTGTATCCTGATAAAGCAGGTTCAGGCTGCTGCCCCATCCATCAGGACTCTGGTGAGGTGAAAACCGTCGACGATTGGGTCTAAAACCAATGCGGCGAATCCGCCATGGCGGATGCTGGTGGGGTGGTCCCTTCGGTCAAAAGTGATCGGGCAGGAGGACCATGGATTGAACTTCGGGGCAACTGGCTCCATCGCGTATACATCCCTTAGCGCACGCTTCCGCTCCCTTTTGGGTATGTGCGTTGCGTATATCATGTTCACCGTCCGCACCTGTGGGGGGAAACCCTTCTGTCCTCTATTGTTCGGCGGTCGGGTCTCTTCCTCGTCATCGCTATGCAGCCCCTTGTCATTGTTTTCGGCAATTAACTTGCCTGCCTGCTTGAATACCCAACAGTCCCTATTGGTGTGGTTAGCTGGCTTTTCGGGGGTGCTGTGTATCTGGCACAAGCAGTCGAGTATTCGGTCCAAATTGGACGGACTCGGAGTAGTTCTTTTGAATGGCTTTTTCCGCTGACCGGGTTTAGAGCATCTGAATCCGGCATTGACTGCTGTATCCTCACTATTGTCGCCGTTAATGCGGCGTTTGTTTTTGTTACGACGCGACCTGCCACTACTGTCCTTGATGTCCGGACTGCCAGAATTTTTGCTGAGGTTGTTGCTGCGTGCTAGCCAGCTGTCCTCACCCGCGCAGAAGCGGGTCATGAGTGATGTGAGGGCTGCCATGGATTTCGGCTTTTCCTGTCCCAGGTGCCGGGCAAGCCACTCGTCGCGGATATTATGCTTAAAGGCCGCGAGGGCCTCCGCATCCGGACAGTCGACAATTTGGTTTTTCTTGGCTAAGAACCGTGTCCAGAATTGTCTGCCGATTCGTCTGGCTGCTGAATTATGTGGCTTAGGTCATCAGCGTCTGGTGGTCGCACATACGTGCCTTGGAAGTTATCGAGGAATGCAGCTTCCAGGTCTTCCCAACTCCCAATTGACTCTGCTGGCAAGCTGTTAAGCCAATGCCGGGCTGGTTCTTTAAGCTTGAGGGGGAGATATTTGATGGCGTGAAGATCGTCACCACGGGCCATGTGGATGTGAAGGAGAAAGTCTTCGATCCAAACCGCGGGGTCTGTTGTCCCATCGTAAGATTCAATATTCACGGGTTTAAACCCTTTGGGGATTTGATGATCCATTACTTCATCTGTGAAGCATAGTGGGTGTGCGGCGCCTCTGTACTGGGCGATATCACGATGGAGCTCAAAAGAGCTTTGTCTATTTTGTTCGGCCCGACCGGACTTACTGTGTCCGGCGCGACGGTTGTCGTCACGTATCGTGGGGCACCCACGTGATCCATAGATCGATCTTGAATGTCTTGCCTTATCCTCCAATATATCTCGCAAGTCCGGAGCGTTCCCCTGTGGCCTTGTGCTTTTCAAGCGATGCCGGGGTACGGGTCTAGTGAAGGGCCTAGAGGCCTCTCTGTCGCAACCACGGGGTGGTTGGTCAGCCGTATTGTCTCTTAGTGATGCGGGTTCATACACCTCCTCCTCTAATCGGGGGAGCAGCTTGCGTTTAGGGTAGCTTTTGGAGGGGCGTTCGAGCTCATGCTCTTCGGCCGCGAGGACTTCAGTCCATCTGTCGGCTAGCAGATCTTGATCAGCTCTAAGCTGTTGCTGCTTTTTCTTGAGGCTGTTCGCCGTGGCCATAAGCCTGCGTTTAAAACGCTCTTGTTCGATGGGATCCTCAGGCACGACGAATTCATCGTCGTCGAGGCTTGCCTCGTCTCCGGAGGGAGGCACATAATCCTCTACCTCTTCTTCTGCCGCTCTCTCATGAGGGCTGGCGTCTCCGTCCCCCTACGCTGGGTCTTGCTGGAGTGGGTTGTCTTCGGCACCGTCTGGTGTATTATTATCTCTAATGCCGGAGTCTTCATTCTTGCTGTGGCGGGATTTAGAGCGGCGCCGCTGGCGCCGGCGCTTGGGCTACTTCTTGGAGGGGTCATCCTCCGTTGTTCCTTCGCCATTCCCATCCTTTAGGATATCCACCATATATATGTCATATGATGAGGTGGCTTTCCAGTGCCCAGTAGGCGTTGGTTCTTGGTCGTCTCCGGCATCATCGTCCATACCGTCGATGTCTTCGGAGTCGTAGTCTAGCATGTTGATTAGATCGTCGACATCGACTACCAAGTGGGTGGTGGGTGGGCTTTGAATTTCTTCGTCGTCCGCATCCCAACTGTCCTGACCGCAGTCCGGCCAGGGCTCTCCTGATAACGAGAGATACTTTAGCGAACTCAAGATGTCGCCAAAAGGTGAGTGTTGAAAGATGTCCGCTGCGGTGAACTCCATGATCGGCGCCCAATCGGATTCGATCAGAGGGGGCGCGGGAGGTTCGGAGTCCCGCGAGGAGTCCGGCACCTCAGAGTCACGAGCTTTATGAGGGACAAGGTCAGTGTTCGGCTCTATCGCCGTAGAGGTTGCAGCCCCCGAGGCGGTGTCTAGCCATCCGTCCTCGATCTGCGCAGCCGGCTCCGAATTGAAGATCGGAGCGGGTTCGAGTGCGGCCTCCAGGGAACTATCCGGCTGCAGAGCTAAATCATGCTCGCCGTGACAGTGCGGAACGCTCGGCTGTGGCTCGAATCCATCGAGGATCAAGTCCCCGCGGATGTCAGCTATGAAGTTCAAACTTCCAAATCTGACCTGACGGCCAGGGGCGTAGCTTTCGATCTGCTCCAGACGGCCAAGCGAATTGGCCCGCAATGCAAAGCCGCCGAATACGAAGATCTGTCCGGGGAGAAAGGTCTCACCCTGGACTGCGTCGTTGATGATGATCGAAGAAGCCATCGAGCCTATCAGTGACGACACAGAGGAACTCTCAATGAAAGCACCAATGTCAGTGTCAAAACCGGCGGATCTTGGGTAGGGGGTCCCGAACTGTGTGTCTAGGCTGATGGTAACAGGAGACAAGGAACACGATGTTTTACCCAGGTTCGGGCCCTCTTGATGGAGGTAAAACCTTACGTCCTGCTTGATTAATATTGATGATGTGTTGTACAAGAGTGGATCTACCACGAGATCAAGGTGGCTAAACCCTAGAAGCTAGCCTATGGTATGATTGTTGTTCGTCCTATGGACTAAAGCCATCTAGTTTATATAGACACCGGAGAGGTCTAGGGTTACACAAAGTCGGTTACAATGGTAGGAGATCTACATATCTGTATCACCAAGCTTGCCTTCCACGCCAAGGAAAGTCCCATTCGGACACGGGACGAAGTCTTCAATCTTGTATCTTCATAGTCTTGGAGTCCGGCCGATGATGATAGTTCGGCTATCCGGACACCCCTAGTCCGGAACTCCCTCACCTAGCGTCACCGAACCTTAAGTGTGTAGACCCTACGGGTTCGGGAGACATGCAGACATGACCGAGACGGCTCTCCGGTCAATAACCAATAGCGGGATTTGGATACCCATGTTGGCTCCCACATACTCCTTGATGATCTCATCGGATGAACCACGATGTCGAGGATTCAAGCAATCCCGTATACTATTCCCTTTGTCAGACGGTATGTTACTTGCCCGAGACTCGATTGTCGGTATCCCAATACCTCGTTTAGTCTCGTTACCGGCAAGTCACTTTACTCGTACCGTAATGCATGATCTCGTGACCAGACACTTGGTCACTTTGAGCTCTTTATGATGATGCACTACCGAGTGGGCCCAGTGATACCTCTCCGTAATACGGAGTGACAAATCCCAGTCTCGATCCGTGTCAACCCAACAGACACTTTCAGAGATACCTGTAGAGCACCTTTATAGTCACCCAGTTACATTGTGACGTTTGGTACACCCAAAGCACTCCTACGGTATCCGGGAGTTACACGATCTCATGGTCTAAGGAAAAGATGCTTGACATTGGAAAAGCTCTAGCAAAACGAACTACACGATCTTGTGCTATGCTTAGGATTGGGTCTTGTCCATCACATCATTCTCCTAATGATGTGATCCCGTTATCAATGACATCTAATGTCCATAGTCAGGAAACCATGACTATCTGTTGATCAACGAGCTAGTCAACTAGAGGCTTACTAGGGACATATTATGGTCTATGTATTCACACGTGTATTACAATTTCCGGATAATACAATTATAGCATGAATAAAGACAATTATCATGAACAAGGAAATATAATAATAATCCTTTTATTATTGCCTCTAGGGCATATTTCCAACACATATATGATGAGTAAACTAAGCAGATGGCGGTGCAACAAAGTAGAAGAAATTCAAGACAACATATGTAAGATACACGCAATCAATAAAACCTTGCCAAATTAGAACATGCACCTTGATGGGTGAACAGGACATGCCATCTGCCTTTGACTCCTCAAGGTTAGAATAGTCATTAGGATCATATTCTAAACAAGAATCTATAGGTGGGGAGCGTATGAGTTTCATTGCATCCAGAATGGCACTCAATGCCTTGGTGCCAATTTTGTAAGTCATTGCAGTGTTCCACAATATTCTTCTGATGCACGGATTCTGATATTCACTATAATTATGTATAATATTTGAGAACCATGAAAACATAAATAGTAGTGAGATTATCTTTGTAATGCAGAGGATATTCTAATATAGGGGCACCCCTGTAAACACTTGTGTCCTATCACTGGATTCTGATGAGAGAGCTCATGTGTGCTGTAATATGGTGCGTGCATTAATATAATCTGGCACAGGTACACAAAAAAATAGGCTCCAGAAGTAAGGATAGTTGGCAGATGATAGGTTCATAATATACTGTATAGAGAGTTTATTGCCAAACCATGATAAAAAGAGCACACAGCAACTAGGCAGATCATAGTTTACATAAAAGGGATACACCATAACCACAATATATAAATCAGGAAAGTGGAACTAGCTTGAAAATACGGTGTTGTATTGCCGCTAGTAATTGAAAGCCTATCGATCACGTACAGGCCAGCTCTATCAGCTGTTGACTGTAGATGTCCCTGCTCCCCTTCCTGACAAGGAACATACTGTACATACTAAATACAGAATAACAAAAGAGGGACATGTTAAAGAACATAAGAGGAAGCATATTATTGAGGTTCCGCTTCATTGCATACAATGTTGGTTTCCCACTCATGACGAATCTCATCGCCCAAAGAAATGCAATTCCATGATGTCTCTCTATATGTGGCAATTTTGAACAAGAGTCATTAGGATCATATTCTGAACAAGAGTCAATAGGTGGGGAGCGTATGAGTTTCATTGCCTCTAGAATGGCACTTAATGCCTTGGTGCCAATTTTATAAGTCATTGCAGTGTTTAGCTTCAAGAGTGGACTGCTGCTAGTGCGACACAAAGCAGCTACGCAGATCATAGTGTAGATATAACGGGAAAACCTTAAGCATCAGAGTAAAATCAGCAAAGTGGAACTTGCTGGAATATATGTGCTAGTATTGCCGGTACGACTAGAAAGGCTTCGGATACCAGCTCTCTTCAACTGAAGGTGCGATACTATTAATATCAGTGTAACTCCCAAAGGCAACATAGCTCCCCGAATTTCCTTGATTTTCTTATAGGATTCAAGTGGGCAGGCCACTACAAATCCTATTCCTACGTTTACAAAATCCTACGAATCAAAGAGGCCTGAAGAGTTCAAAGTGTCCATCACAACCGACCGTATAGACCTCTACACTGCAAATGTCCCTGCTCATCTTCACTACAAGGAACATACTGTACTACTATGATACTCCCTTCGTTCCAAAATATAAGTCTTTGTAGAGATTTCCACTATGGATCACATGCAGATGTATCCATATACATTTTAGAGTGTAGATTCACTCATTTTTCTCGATATGTAGTCCATGGTGGAATCTATACAAAGACTTGTACTTAGGAACGGAGAGAGTACTTATTAAAGAAGAACAGAAGAGGAACATGATAAAGAAGAGCAAGCAGATTTTGGATAATAAATGTTTGTCGCGCAATGCCCACACATGATGAACCAGAGTGCATTAAGAATGCAACTCCCTGTTGTCTATCTATATGTGGTGCACGTGCTTTTTGAAAGTAAAGTAGGAACATTAGCTGACCAATTAAACGTTATCTATTTTAGTAATATCAGCATCATATCAGATTTGTATTTGAGCAACAAGTTTGGAATTATGAGTGGCACGTTATTTAGCTTGATGGATTCAGGAGCAGTGCTAAGCAGGTACGATGATGGTACTGAATATAAAGGCATGTCTGCAAGCAAGTTGCGTGACTTTTGTCATTTGGGTCAATCGACCATTTCAGGCGGTTGGATGAAGATCCTACGTCTCATAACCCTTCTACTTCCTCGTCTCTAATTCTTCCCATATAGAACACCGCACAGGCCGCCGACCGGACCACCGGCCCGCATCGCATGTGTTCCTCCGCCA